>NC_074708.1:13612158-13912158 GCF_024334085.1 Lutzomyia longipalpis | reverse complement strand
CATTTCTATGACAAAGCCTTATAGGCAAAAAGAAGTGTCATACATCCATTTTCCAACTCTGTAACTCAGAAGAAAAAAATCAAATTCTCAAAATTTCGCTTGGGGCATAAATAACGGCTCATTATCTATCCAAAAAAATCATTTTCACATTTCTATGACAAAGCCTTATAGGCAAAAAGAAGTGTCATACATCCATTTTCCAACTCTGTAACTCAGAAGAAAAAAATCAAATTCTCAAAATTTCGCTTGGGGCATAAATAACGGCTCATTATCTATCCAAAAAAATCATTTTCACATTTCTATGACAAAGCCTTATAGGCAAAAAAAAGTGTCATACATCCATTTTCCAACTCTGTAACTCAGAAGAAAAAAATCAAATTCTCAAAATTTCGCTTGGGGCATAAATAACGGCTCATTATCTATCCAAAAAAATCATTTTCACATTTCTATGACAAAGCCTTATAGGCAAAAAGAAGTGTCATACATCCATTTTCCAACTCTGTAACTCAGAAGAAAAAAATCAAATTCTCAAAATTTCGCTTGGGGCATAAATAACGGCTCATTATCTATCCAAAAAAATCATTTTCACATTTCTATGACAAAGCCTTATAGGCAAAAAAAAGTGTCATACATCCATTTTCCAACTCTGTAACTCAGAAGAAAAAAATCAAATTCTCAAAATTTCGCTTGGGGCATAAATAACGGCTCATTATCTATCCAAAAAAATCATTTTCACATTTCTATGACAAAGCCTTATAGGCAAAAAGAAGTGTCATACATCCATTTTCCAACTCTGTAACTCAGAAGAAAAAAATCAAATTCTCAAAATTTCGCTTGGGGCATAAATAACGGCTCATTATCTATCCAAAAAAATCATTTTCACATTTCTATGACAAAGCCTTATAGGCAAAAAGAAGTGTCATACATCCATTTTCCAACTCTGTAACTCAGAAGAAAAAAATCAAATTCTCAAAATTTCGCTTGGGGCATAAATAACGGCTCATTATCTATCCAAAAAAATCATTTTCACATTTCTATGACAAAGCCTTATAGGCAAAAAAAAGTGTCATACATCCATTTTCCAACTCTGTAACTCAGAAGAAAAAAATCAAATTCTCAAAATTTCGCTTGGGGCATAAATAACGGCTCATTATCTATCCAAAAAAATCATTTTCACATTTCTATGACAAAGCCTTATAGGCAAAAAGAAGTGTCATACATCCATTTTCCAACTCTGTAACTCAGAAGAAAAAAATCAAATTCTCAAAATTTCGCTTGGGGCATAAATAACGGCTCATTATCTATCCAAAAAAATCATTTTCACATTTCTATGACAAAGCCTTATAGGCAAAAAAAAGTGTCATACATCCATTTTCCAACTCTGTAACTCAGAAGAAAAAAATCAAATTCTCAAAATTTCGCTTGGGGCATAAATAACGGCTCATTATCTATCCAAAAAAATCATTTTCACATTTCTATGACAAAGCCTTATAGGCAAAAAAAAGTGTCATACATCCATTTTCCAACTCTGTAACTCAGAAGAAAAAAATCAAATTCTCAAAATTTCGCTTGGGGCATAAATAACGGCTCATTATCTATCCAAAAAAATCATTTTCACATTTCTATGACAAAGCCTTATAGGCAAAAAGAAGTGTCATACATCCATTTTCCAACTCTGTAACTCAGAAGAAAAAAATCAAATTCTCAAAATTTCGCTTGGGGCATAAATAACGGCTCATTATCTATCCAAAAAAATCATTTTCACATTTCTATGACAAAGCCTTATAGGCAAAAAGAAGTGTCATACATCCATTTTCCAACTCTGTAACTCAGAAGAAAAAAATCAAATTCTCAAAATTTCGCTTGGGGCATAAATAACGGCTCATTATCTATCCAAAAAAATCATTTTCACATTTCTATGACAAAGCCTTATAGGCAAAAAGAAGTGTCATACATCCATTTTCCAACTCTGTAACTCAGAAGAAAAAAATCAAATTCTCAAAATTTCGCTTGGGGCATAAATAACGGCTCATTATCTATCCAAAAAAATCATTTTCACATTTCTATGACAAAGCCTTATAGGCAAAAAGAAGTGTCATACATCCATTTTCCAACTCTGTAACTCAGAAGAAAAAAATCAAATTCTCAAAATTTCGCTTGGGGCATAAATAACGGCTCATTATCTATCCAAAAAAATCATTTTCACATTTCTATGACAAAGCCTTATAGGCAAAAAGAAGTGTCATACATCCATTTTCCAACTCTGTAACTCAGAAGAAAAAAATCAAATTCTCAAAATTTCGCTTGGGGCATAAATAACGGCTCATTATCTATCCAAAAAAATCATTTTCACATTTCTATGACAAAGCCTTATAGGCAAAAAGAAGTGTCATACATCCATTTTCCAACTCTGTAACTCAGAAGAAAAAAATCAAATTCTCAAAATTTCGCTTGGGGCATAAATAACGGCTCATTATCTATCCAAAAAAATCATTTTCACATTTCTATGACAAAGCCTTATAGGCAAAAAGAAGTGTCATACATCCATTTTCCAACTCTGTAACTCAGAAGAAAAAAATCAAATTCTCAAAATTTCGCTTGGGGCATAAATAACGGCTCATTATCTATCCAAAAAAATCATTTTCACATTTCTATGACAAAGCCTTATAGGCAAAAAGAAGTGTCATACATCCATTTTCCAACTCTGTAACTCAGAAGAAAAAAATCAAATTCTCAAAATTTCGCTTGGGGCATAAATAACGGCTCATTATCTATCCAAAAAAATCATTTTCACATTTCTATGACAAAGCCTTATAGGCAAAAAAAAGTGTCATACATCCATTTTCCAACTCTGTAACTCAGAAGAAAAAAATCAAATTCTCAAAATTTCGCTTGGGGCATAAATAACGGCTCATTATCTATCCAAAAAAATCATTTTCACATTTCTATGACAAAGCCTTATAGGCAAAAAGAAGTGTCATACATCCATTTTCCAACTCTGTAACTCAGAAGAAAAAAATCAAATTCTCAAAATTTCGCTTGGGGCATAAATAACGGCTCATTATCTATCCAAAAAAATCATTTTCACATTTCTATGACAAAGCCTTATAGGCAAAAAGAAGTGTCATACATCCATTTTCCAACTCTGTAACTCAGAAGAAAAAAATCAAATTCTCAAAATTTCGCTTGGGGCATAAATAACGGCTCATTATCTATCCAAAAAAATCATTTTCACATTTCTATGACAAAGCCTTATAGGCAAAAAGAAGTGTCATACATCCATTTTCCAACTCTGTAACTCAGAAGAAAAAAATCAAATTCTCAAAATTTCGCTTGGGGCATAAATAACGGCTCATTATCTATCCAAAAAAATCATTTTCACATTTCTATGACAAAGCCTTATAGGCAAAAAGAAGTGTCATACATCCATTTTCCAACTCTGTAACTCAGAAGAAAAAAATCAAATTCTCAAAATTTCGCTTGGGGCATAAATAACGGCTCATTATCTATCCAAAAAAATCATTTTCACATTTCTATGACAAAGCCTTATAGGCAAAAAGAAGTGTCATACATCCATTTTCCAACTCTGTAACTCAGAAGAAAAAAATCAAATTCTCAAAATTTCGCTTGGGGCATAAATAACGGCTCATTATCTATCCAAAAAAATCATTTTCACATTTCTATGACAAAGCCTTATAGGCAAAAAGAAGTGTCATACATCCATTTTCCAACTCTGTAACTCAGAAGAAAAAAATCAAATTCTCAAAATTTCGCTTGGGGCATAAATAACGGCTCATTATCTATCCAAAAAAATCATTTTCACATTTCTATGACAAAGCCTTATAGGCAAAAAGAAGTGTCATACATCCATTTTCCAACTCTGTAACTCAGAAGAAAAAAATCAAATTCTCAAAATTTCGCTTGGGGCATAAATAACGGCTCATTATCTATCCAAAAAAATCATTTTCACATTTCTATGACAAAGCCTTATAGGCAAAAAGAAGTGTCATACATCCATTTTCCAACTCTGTAACTCAGAAGAAAAAAATCAAATTCTCAAAATTTCGCTTGGGGCATAAATAACGGCTCATTATCTATCCAAAAAAATCATTTTCACATTTCTATGACAAAGCCTTATAGGCAAAAAGAAGTGTCATACATCCATTTTCCAACTCTGTAACTCAGAAGAAAAAAATCAAATTCTCAAAATTTCGCTTGGGGCATAAATAACGGCTCATTATCTATCCAAAAAAATCATTTTCACATTTCTATGACAAAGCCTTATAGGCAAAAAGAAGTGTCATACATCCATTTTCCAACTCTGTAACTCAGAAGAAAAAAATCAAATTCTCAAAATTTCGCTTGGGGCATAAATAACGGCTCATTATCTATCCAAAAAAATCATTTTCACATTTCTATGACAAAGCCTTATAGGCAAAAAGAAGTGTCATACATCCATTTTCCAACTCTGTAACTCAGAAGAAAAAAATCAAATTCTCAAAATTTCGCTTGGGGCATAAATAACGGCTCATTATCTATCCAAAAAAATCATTTTCACATTTCTATGACAAAGCCTTATAGGCAAAAAGAAGTGTCATACATCCATTTTCCAACTCTGTAACTCAGAAGAAAAAAATCAAATTCTCAAAATTTCGCTTGGGGCATAAATAACGGCTCATTATCTATCCAAAAAAATCATTTTCACATTTCTATGACAAAGCCTTATAGGCAAAAAGAAGTGTCATACATCCATTTTCCAACTCTGTAACTCAGAAGAAAAAAATCAAATTCTCAAAATTTCGCTTGGGGCATAAATAACGGCTCATTATCTATCCAAAAAAATCATTTTCACATTTCTATGACAAAGCCTTATAGGCAAAAAGAAGTGTCATACATCCATTTTCCAACTCTGTAACTCAGAAGAAAAAAATCAAATTCTCAAAATTTCGCTTGGGGCATAAATAACGGCTCATTATCTATCCAAAAAAATCATTTTCACATTTCTATGACAAAGCCTTATAGGCAAAAAGAAGTGTCATACATCCATTTTCCAACTCTGTAACTCAGAAGAAAAAAATCAAATTCTCAAAATTTCGCTTGGGGCATAAATAACGGCTCATTATCTATCCAAAAAAATCATTTTCACATTTCTATGACAAAGCCTTATAGGCAAAAAGAAGTGTCATACATCCATTTTCCAACTCTGTAACTCAGAAGAAAAAAATCAAATTCTCAAAATTTCGCTTGGGGCATAAATAACGGCTCATTATCTATCCAAAAAAATCATTTTCACATTTCTATGACAAAGCCTTATAGGCAAAAAGAAGTGTCATACATCCATTTTCCAACTCTGTAACTCAGAAGAAAAAAATCAAATTCTCAAAATTTCGCTTGGGGCATAAATAACGGCTCATTATCTATCCAAAAAAATCATTTTCACATTTCTATGACAAAGCCTTATAGGCAAAAAGAAGTGTCATACATCCATTTTCCAACTCTGTAACTCAGAAGAAAAAAATCAAATTCTCAAAATTTCGCTTGGGGCATAAATAACGGCTCATTATCTATCCAAAAAAATCATTTTCACATTTCTATGACAAAGCCTTATAGGCAAAAAGAAGTGTCATACATCCATTTTCCAACTCTGTAACTCAGAAGAAAAAAATCAAATTCTCAAAATTTCGCTTGGGGCATAAATAACGGCTCATTATCTATCCAAAAAAATCATTTTCACATTTCTATGACAAAGCCTTATAGGCAAAAAGAAGTGTCATACATCCATTTTCCAACTCTGTAACTCAGAAGAAAAAAATCAAATTCTCAAAATTTCGCTTGGGGCATAAATAACGGCTCATTATCTATCCAAAAAAATCATTTTCACATTTCTATGACAAAGCCTTATAGGCAAAAAGAAGTGTCATACATCCATTTTCCAACTCTGTAACTCAGAAGAAAAAAATCAAATTCTCAAAATTTCGCTTGGGGCATAAATAACGGCTCATTATCTATCCAAAAAAATCATTTTCACATTTCTATGACAAAGCCTTATAGGCAAAAAGAAGTGTCATACATCCATTTTCCAACTCTGTAACTCAGAAGAAAAAAATCAAATTCTCAAAATTTCGCTTGGGGCATAAATAACGGCTCATTATCTATCCAAAAAAATCATTTTCACATTTCTATGACAAAGCCTTATAGGCAAAAAGAAGTGTCATACATCCATTTTCCAACTCTGTAACTCAGAAGAAAAAAATCAAATTCTCAAAATTTCGCTTGGGGCATAAATAACGGCTCATTATCTATCCAAAAAAATCATTTTCACATTTCTATGACAAAGCCTTATAGGCAAAAAGAAGTGTCATACATCCATTTTCCAACTCTGTAACTCAGAAGAAAAAAATCAAATTCTCAAAATTTCGCTTGGGGCATAAATAACGGCTCATTATCTATCCAAAAAAATCATTTTCACATTTCTATGACAAAGCCTTATAGGCAAAAAGAAGTGTCATACATCCATTTTCCAACTCTGTAACTCAGAAGAAAAAAATCAAATTCTCAAAATTTCGCTTGGGGCATAAATAACGGCTCATTATCTATCCAAAAAAATCATTTTCACATTTCTATGACAAAGCCTTATAGGCAAAAAGAAGTGTCATACATCCATTTTCCAACTCTGTAACTCAGAAGAAAAAAATCAAATTCTCAAAATTTCGCTTGGGGCATAAATAACGGCTCATTATCTATCCAAAAAAATCATTTTCACATTTCTATGACAAAGCCTTATAGGCAAAAAGAAGTGACATACATCCATTTTCCAACTCTGTAACTCAGAAGAAAAAAATCAAATTCTCAAAATTTCGCTTGGGGCATAAATAACGGCTCATTATCTATCCAAAAAAATCATTTTCACATTTCTATGACAAAGCCTTATAGGCAAAAAGAAGTGTCATACATCCATTTTCCAACTCTGTAACTCAGAAGAAAAAAATCAAATTCTCAAAATTTCGCTTGGGGCATAAATAACGGCTCATTATCTATCCAAAAAAATCATTTTCACATTTCTATGACAAAGCCTTATAGGCAAAAAGAAGTGACATACATCCATTTTCCAACTCTGTAACTCAGAAGAAAAAAATCAAATTCTCAAAATTTCGCTTGGGGCATAAATAACGGCTCATTATCTATCCAAAAAAATCATTTTCACATTTCTATGACAAAGCCTTATAGGCAAAAAGAAGTGTCATACATCCATTTTCCAACTCTGTAACTCAGAAGAAAAAAATCAAATTCTCAAAATTTCGCTTGGGGCATAAATAACGGCTCATTATCTATCCAAAAAAATCATTTTCACATTTCTATGACAAAGCCTTATAGGCAAAAAGAAGTGACATACATCCATTTTCCAACTCTGTAACTCAGAAGAAAAAAATCAAATTCTCAAAATTTCGCTTGGGGCATAAATAACGGCTCATTATCTATCCAAAAAAATCATTTTCACATTTCTATGACAAAGCCTTATAGGCAAAAAGAAGTGTCATACATCCATTTTCCAACTCTGTAACTCAGAAGAAAAAAATCAAATTCTCAAAATTTCGCTTGGGGCATAAATAACGGCTCATTATCTATCCAAAAAAATCATTTTCACATTTCTATGACAAAGCCTTATAGGCAAAAAGAAGTGACATACATCCATTTTCCAACTCTGTAACTCAGAAGAAAAAAATCAAATTCTCAAAATTTCGCTTGGGGCATAAATAACGGCTCATTATCTATCCAAAAAAATCATTTTCACATTTCTATGACAAAGCCTTATAGGCAAAAAGAAGTGTCATACATCCATTTTCCAACTCTGTAACTCAGAAGAAAAAAATCAAATTCTCAAAATTTCGCTTGGGGCATAAATAACGGCTCATTATCTATCCAAAAAAATCATTTTCACATTTCTATGACAAAGCCTTATAGGCAAAAAGAAGTGTCATACATCCATTTTCCAACTCTGTAACTCAGAAGAAAAAAATCAAATTCTCAAAATTTCGCATGGGGCATAAATAACGGCTCATTATTTATCCAAAAAATCATTTTACGTATTCCTATAGAAAGTTCACACAGATAGTTCTGTGTCATGCAGTCATATGAAAATTCAATTAAACGAAAACAATCCAATAGTCTGCAGAGGGTTAATTCTGTTATCCCTTTTGTATACTCCTACACATGTCTCACCTATGAGAAGAATAAAATTGAATTTTAACAGGTGTGTATGTGTGCAAGAAGATCAAAATCTCTGCACGCATTTTATAGAACTGACAGATTTTATTTTCCCATAAATACAAAAATTTAATGCAAATGTCAGAATTAAATTTTATCTCCTCCTCTTCTTGACTCGTCGCAATTTTTAAACCTTCACCCCATGAAGAGTAAATCGAGCGAGAAAATTTCCATTAAATTCAACTCGTTGGCAAGACACTATAATTATTATGCGATTGTATCGCAAAATAGCACGTATATTTAGTCTTTTAATTTACAAACCTAGACAAGGTGGCATTATACTATTAAAAATCTCAAGGTACACTGGCATTTCATTGTGGAGCCTCACTTTTTGTGATCTAATTGAAAAAATTTTCTTACTTCTGATTAGTTTTTATAATAAATTTTTTCGATTTTAATTATTTGTTTTGATGTAATTCAAGTTTTCACAAATCGTTTTGAAATAAAATTATAAGCAAGAATTTCAAATTTATTCGATGTTTGTAGTCGAATTATTTTTGATTGCATGAGAGCATACATAGCAAGTCCCCAGTGTAATCTTCAATAATAATTCAGCACTGATTCAATTAAAAATATTCTCTTTTCCCTCTTAAAGCTCCATATAAAAAGCAAACGAAAACTTTGCGGAAAACATCACAAGTTGTTTGATTCTAAATAAAAGCACTTCTTCAATCAAAACAATAACTGATTGGTTTTTGAATTTCATATTTTTCTATGCATTTTGTGCTGTACATATACACTGGTACTATGGTTAGTTTATTGATGCACTAAGAACAGTCGTGATATTAATAATAGCATCATGATATTTATGCGAGAGTACTATGGATTTCTGTTTTATTTATTTTGGGTTTTTTGAGTCCAATTTAATTTTTTTTGGGAATGTTTTGAAAATTTATTGCTTAAAAGAATTATGTTCTTCTTAGTTATTTGAAGTTTTATTAAAAGAATAACCAACAAGTGATACTATTTTTGTGACCCCCACTGTATGGGATGCGAAAATTTTTCCACCTCTAGCTGCCATGAGATAATTGAGGTTGACATCGCGCAAATACATACAGTGTTGTTGCACCCAGGGAATATAAGGCTGCGAAAGTAAAGGCATCGACGGTGCAACAAAAATTGTAGATTGAATAATGCAATATTTCGTATACGCCCCTTATTTGCATATTAATATGCAATTATATAGCAGATATGCGAAAATAGGTGAAGTCACACTACACTGCGTTATTATTTCTTGCATAATATGGCAATTTGAACTTGTCTCTTCTATTACTATATACATACTGTACATATATTCCGCCTCTATATACATACCAACCCTCGGCACTTATCTATAATCTCTTTCTCCACATTAAAAGTTCAAAAAGGGGATAATCAATGTTAAATCTTACGAGCTTGAATGCTTTTTAATTTGCATAAAATTTAAAAAACACGCACACTGGACAAAAAACAGAAAATTTAATCCTCTAAACATCTCCTTAGAATGAGAGCTTTGGCGGAGTAAAAAAAAACCAAGCAAAAGAATCGATTTCATCTTGAGTAGAAATTTTCTCATCTTCTTAGCCCCTTTGTAGCACTCCAATCTCATTCGTATCTTTACAATTTTGCAAAACCTTTTCTCTCCGGGAAAATGTGTAGTAGGTATGTGGTGAGGAAGTTCCTTGGGGCGTACTCCCATGAATCACATGCACCATCTATTCGACAGCATTGATTAGCACTCTAAGCTAGAGAAAAATAGGGCTGCCTTCTTGGAGTTCGCTGCTGTGCATAATTGAACGTATATTAGTATGAAAGAGGGTGGGGATAATACAATTACCTACAATTGCCCCGAAGATGACAAATAAGTCGCCAATGCCAAGGAAAAATTAACTTCCTCTGCTATCCATAACTTCTTGAGAAATTAATGAATATGCAATGGGTAGTGACACGAAATTAATGGCAAGCAGACTCTCCTTATAATCAGCGAACGCCAATAGATACACAATTTATCAAATATATTTAATCTATACTCAATTTATTTATCTTTCAAGAACGGCTACACAAGAAAAGGTACTTGCTGTGCAATTATTAGAGCACATTTTTACTGCATTTGAATGTGGCTAAATGTCATTTATATTCTTTATGAAATTCCATCACTTCGAGGTGAATTTTGTGTGTTTTGTAAGTTGATTTATAAGTTGAATTTTAAAAATGTCAATTAATATTATTTAAACAGTTTTTTTTGTGAAAAAATAATTATTAAAATAATTAAAGTTTGATTGAAATTTTGTTGAAAGTTTTCTTCATATAACGCGACGTGAACCCAACGAGAGAAATCGCTTGAAAATAGGGAAAATTTTCGTAAATCCGTCGGCAGGGATGGGTCGAGAATTGGTCAAAATCTCGACGCCTCGACGAAAATGGGGAATAAAAATCCCAATTTTTCTGCCGACAGTTCGTCGAAAGCATCTTCCCTATTTCTGCCCAATTGGGAAGCTGATGTCGAAACGTGGTCGACCATATTACGACCTACCGTCGAAATAGGGCAGAAATAGGGAAAATTTTCGAAAGTATGTCGACATGTATTGCCTTGATTTCCCCGTTATTTGTCTCTTTCTCTCCAATAATATTCAATTCAAACAACATATTTTGTTCTGCTCTTTTCACACATCACATGATTATATTGGGGCCTCCATGGCGTTATTTTACATGACAACAATAAAATGTCAAGACAAAATGGAACACGATATTAATAAATATTAATATTTTTATATTGCGACTTATCCTGACGCTTGGTCTTTGGAAAACCATGCCACACCCTTTTCCCGTCATGAATATTTGCCATAGGCGATAAAATGCCATTGCATTTCACAAAAATTTAATTTTTTTTATTATATTTTAATTTCACTTAAAAAATGAAATTTTCCAAAACCTTGTTGAAAGTATTTTTAAAATTTCTTTACACATCCAGAAACATGTTGGTCAACATATTTTGGATTCAAAAGTCTCAGATAATTAATAAATCGAATTTAATTTTAGCAAGTAAATTTTTGATTTGCCGCGCACGAATTAGTACGCCATTGAGCTCATTAACCTCTACACCTTAAAGTCCATCTGTTGACAAAATATGAAATCAAAAATCTGGAGAAGGGCAGAAATTGGGAAGAAATAGGGCAAAAATTGGGAAGATTGTCGAAAGCATGTCGAATATTAGTCGACAAGTTGCCTTATTTTTTCCCTATATTAAAGGAAATGGAGGAAGGAAAAATTTCGACAGACTGTCCACACCCAATTCCCTATTGGGAAGGCGTCGAAACTTTTTCGAGATATCTTCCACTTGGGCTGCCCAATTTTTTTACTTAAAAATAGGGCAGAAATTAGGCTGCTTGATAAGGAAATATGCCGAATATATTACGAAAGATGATTTCCTTCCAAAATAGGGCAGCTACTTTCGACATATTTTGGAAATTATTTCCACAAAGTCAACATTTGGGAAAATAGTTCTCGTTGGGAAAGCAACATGTTAATGCGATGTGGATTATACATAGATTAGAAGAATCAACAACAAATTCAGCTTTGATGCTCATGTTAGAGCATAAATCAGTGTACTGTAGCTGGCAGCAACTTTAATGATCTGAAATTAGAAAGTGAAAAATTAAATTAATCGAATCTGTAGGTATCTATTTTCTTTACTAATCTAATGCCTATATATAAAAAATTTTTTACTATGTAAAAATATTTTAAAAATTAATTCAATTTCAATTTCAATTTTTTTTTTCAGTTAGTAAGGGGCTTCTAGTATAGAGAACGTAAGGGCACTTAAATCTCATAAGTTAGCTTTTTGGAAATAATCAAAAATTACTGATAAAGCATAAATAAAGCATAACTAACCTGTATAAAGGCCATAATATTGACTTCGTACATTCCTGCGGCTTTCAAACCAAAGGATTTCTGTGTAATTGCCAGAATGATGAGGAAAATCTTCTGGTCAGGCAGGCTCATCTCGTACCAATTTGTTAGCCAGAGTAGTGTGGTCGTTTTGTCTGTCCTTGATGAAATTATCTCACCAAACATGCAGAGCATAAAGAGCTGAATTAGGACACATACAAGAAATGAGTAGACAATTAATTCTGCATTGCTACTACGAACGGTGTAGAACATGGCTAAATAAATCATGGTGCTCATAATAAATTGAATAAAGGACATCAAATGTAGGCCCTTATTGAAGGCATTAAGTTGCTCAATCATCTCAACGTGATGAATGAGAATTTTAACCAAAAGATTCGGACACTTTGTCTTCACTTCCGCATCGTTCAATCCTTGAATCATCCTATTGACGGTATTTATGAAGCCCATTATATGAATTCCAATTATAACAATTGCCGTGTCTATGATTACATTCCAATGCCCACAGACGATGTAGAGGGAGCACTGCAAGATGTAGTAGACCAATTTGTACTCCTCCATGGATAGACCCGGAATGTAGATGTGAAAATTATTTCCCGGTCGACGGACAAGATCAAACACATAGAGACTCCAAGCTATAACGAAGACTACGTTGTAGCCTCTGTGGAGGAAAAAAATGGAATGATTAAAAATATCTCTCTG
This sequence comes from Lutzomyia longipalpis, assembly GCF_024334085.1. Classification (NCBI taxonomy): domain Eukaryota; kingdom Metazoa; phylum Arthropoda; class Insecta; order Diptera; family Psychodidae; genus Lutzomyia; species Lutzomyia longipalpis. The sequence continues at coordinate 13,899,306 of NC_074708.1, read as the reverse complement.
CAAAATGTCTTGGAAAGTTATCTTCAATGTCATACTCGAAGAAAAGTTTGGAAAATTTAAAGGCTTTCGCTAATTCCTCACGTAAAATCTTCTGGATTACTTCATTCTCCACTCTTCTCGCATAGAGCTCCTCAATCCACTCCACAAGAGACACAAAAGTAGCATAGAACGGCACAGCTGAGTAATTCTTCAGTGTTATTTGATTGATTCCAATGAAGGCAATTGCCGAGAAGAGAAGCGTTGAGAAATTATCATCCATCCTCTCGTAGTTAATCCAAATGTAGATGATGTCAAAGACAAGAATTGTATTTGCATGCAAATTCAGCAAATGCGCCAAAATAAATCCAAATCTCTGCGATCCAACTTGCTGGAGAGTTCTCAGTGTTATCCCCATTTCCAATAAATTGAACAAGTAATTTGTATTTATTCCCCCGTCGGTCTCATTAACTCTTTTATTGGCCATTTTATTAAGCGGAGATTTTTGCACTAACTGCAAATTCTCAAACTGTCTCCTTTTTATGTAGTTTTCCTATTTTCTTCTATCCCCATTTCATCGTACCAAGCAGGTGTTACAGTCTTTTAAGTTATTTATTGATCTGAATGTTAAATTTGCAATTTCTTTTTTTAATAGGGGTGCAGTTGTGTGAAAAATAGTAGTGAGAAGTTTTCTAAACAGAATAATTCGTCCAAGAATTTTCCTTATATTAATAATTACGAAAATTGCAAAAAATGGAAGTAGATCAAATTTCTTAAAGCCTGATGAAGGATAATCAAAATCTCGAAACGTCGTAAATTAATTTGAGAAATAAATAAGATTTTTATCTTTATATTACTCCAAACAGATTGATTAATAACGAAAAATTAAATTTATAATGAATTCTAAAATATTTTTTATTACCTACATACATATATTTAATTCTTATTATTAATCTAAAAGTAAAGACTTTAATTAAAAGTCATTTTATCATAAACTTCATCAACTCTAACCTTAGGGACATCAAATTAATATTTTTTGTGTGAAATTCTTGATGAAAACAATTCTGTTTAAATATAAAAAAAAAATAAAGATTTATTTTTAACGACTTTTTGCGCATTTTAGCGAAGAATTAACTTTAAATTTCTTATTAGAATACCTGAAGAATTTTCAATTCATACTATGTACTTTCATCTAAAATTTATTCAAATATGTCACCCCATTTTCCATTGGCACAGCATAGGAAATATGTGGAAATTTTCACACTTGCATGGATTTTCATTATGCTTTGTTAATGAAGCTCTTTTGTGTGTGTGAACTATAGTGTGAAGAACTCTGAGTAAAAAAATCAACATAATAAATTTTTAAAAATTGAAAAACGAGGTGACACAAAATGACCTTTATTAAAAATTAATCACTGTGCTGATTTAATCATTGAAGAAATGGCGTGGAAGATGACTCGTTAATTAAGATTGATTGCATGAAATCCCTTCAATTAAATTCAATCTTGTGGAATTTTGAAAGGAAATTTGAAAATCATAAAAAAAATCTCTGGAACGTAAATTGAAAAGTTTTTATTTACGACAATTTCCGCCATTCAAGTTTTCTCCGAAACTTCCACCAAAAGGCATTGAAGAATATACTCAGGTATAATAACAATTGAAAATTTTCTCATTCCTGTGTGGGATATCAATGAAATTTTTGAATTCAAAATGCTAAAAGTTGTGGGGAAATCTTGCCAATTTTATTATGACGCAGAAAATGCTCCAATTTTCTGCTCAATTGCCTCATTTTCGAATCTTCCACTGAGATTATGATTGATTTTGCCAACGAGAGGCTATTCTTCTCTATGAGCAAAGCATATAAATCTCAACCTTCTTATATCCTTCATTTTGAGAGCATTTTCAAAACCTCATCGGACTTTTGGTGAGATTTAGTCAAGGGGTGTTGATGTGAGAAAGAATTTTAAATTGAATACTTTCAAATAATCCAAATATGTTGACTTTTTAAAATTTTTCTCTTCGATTCTATTTTCTTAGATTTTTTTAGTGTTCTCGCATATTATTGAATGATCTAAATATTTTTCATTGAGATAAACACCCCTTGACTTTTATTTATTATTAGAAGACGACCCAGAAGATGAGTATATTGTGCTATAAAATTGTATTCTCTACCCATGGGCGGAATGGGGAGAGTTTTATGCTGGTGTTCAAATGAGAAGTGTGTGCAATGAACTTGAACTCTTTCATTCTTTTTTTTCTCATCTATATAGAACAAAATACGAAAGAAATGTGATTGATTGATATGGATAGGCAGTTGGTGTGCTAAAAATGGACATCTATCGATTACTTGCGTACGTGCTTGCGGGGAAAAAAGAGCAGAGTCACGCCTTTTGTACAAATTAACTTTTGGCACTTTTGGGGCTTAATTTAAGCTGCGAAATGGCATCAAATTAGCACTCAATTAACATAAAGATTTGAGATAGAGCATAGCATATTCAAATGGGTAAGATGAGATTCAACGACTTCCTAATCATTTCATCTTATGTGTCTTTTTATCTTCTACCGCTTCATGAATGGCCAAAATCTTATTCAAAAATTAATGCTTTTTGCTGCCAAATGGTTTTGCTGATGTGAGTAGATAGAGACATTATATAGTTTAGTGTAGTAGATGATGAGAAATTAGAGAGAAGAGACACCTTCTACTCTAATATAGATGACCAGGTGTGATGGTTTTAAATGGCTCAAAGAAGCAAATGGAGAGACTCCTTGTCGAGTTGTGAAGAGTGGCAAATGGCTTAAAGGGTGAATGCAATCTATTCCAATTGATAAATGTGTCCGTCACGTGAACAGCAGGTCGTGGTAAATTGGAATAGTGCGGCGATCATCGTACACACCAAGCCCATACATTATGTGGCCATTGATAGCTTCACATGCGTCTCTCTTGAGGCCTTTAAATTCGCAACGAATATGTGGGTGGCTTTACCATTTAATTAGTCACAACAAATTGGATCTAGTTTCATATGGTCTTTGATTATCCCACTGTGCTCTAATGTCTGCATGAAATATACCAACACAATTTATCCATTTCGTTTGACTTACTCCACCATCCACTGCTGATGCTCTTCTCTCACACCCAACATTAATGCTAATTGAAAATTTCCCTCACTGCGCTGATTCAAATTAATTTTCTCACGTGGTCATGAAAGCAACTATTTGGACCGTTTTCATGGAGCGCGTATCAGATTGGCTATCAAAAGGGGGCGCTTCATTAGCTCATTTTTAGGATCATCACTGCAAAATCCCCCCCACACTATAAAATCCTTCTCCACTCATGAGAAACAAAAAAGAAATCCCTCGCAAATGTAAATGCCCCGTAAATGGATATAAAAACGGGGATTTAGCGTGCAAAAAAAGGGCAAGAAAAAGGGTCAATACTTTCTTCGCGAGATATACGAAATATTACAGAATTGTTTTCCACTTAAAGTTGAGCTTCACTCATAAAATTCATCCAATTCAAAGTCATGGGTGCAACCATAAAATATTTTCCTTCTTACCAAGAAAGAAAAACGGTGTGACCAAAAACACGAAATGAAGTATTTTATGAGCAATTCGTTGATTTATTCAATCATCACTCACAGTGTATTGCAAATCATTTACAGTGTCGTCACGTACATTTTATAGCACATACAGTCACATTTTGATTCTGCACGAAAAGTAAAAAAAAATCAATTCGATGGAGAAGAAAATTTTGGTATAAAGAAAAATAAATTTATGATCGTCAAATTTCTATTTTCACCCTCAATTTATCATAATGTAAAATGCAATTTGACAACTGTTCTCAACATCCTCACATAAATGGCTCAGAGGCATTTTATTTTCATATACATACACCCTTTTAGTCTGACTTTGCAATTCATCCATATGTTTATTTATTCGACATGACTGACTGAATGGCAAAATAAAATCTTCCTCGCAACTTTTTCTTTACAACATTTTGTGTTATATATAAATCAATGAGTAGAGAAATATGGAGCAAAGTCGAAAAAAATTGAGGAGGATTTTTTTTTGTATTTACTTTTGTTTTAGTCTTTAATTCCGTAGACATTTTAGAAGTTTTTGAACTAGTTTATTCATTTTTATATGATATAGCCTGGAAAAATGTTTAAATGTCGAAGCAAATAGAAAAGAGAAATAACAAAGCAGATTCAATGAAAATCGAAATTAAATATAATAAAAATTTTCTCTTTTGAGTATCATATGCATATAGAAGCTTGAAAAGAAGTTAGAAATATGTAGGTTAATTTCACATTCGCATAGAATTTCCAGTTTATTCCGAATATTCTTCAACATATGGAGAATATTCACACAAAAATAAATTCAACAGCAAACATTTTCTTTGCGTTTTTACCTGTGATTTTCTTTTATTTTTTGTATTTGTATGGGGAACGTTTTTGGGTATTTTTTGTGAATCTCCGTTGCTGCACACGCATATCATGAAATCCCATTGAGAATTTCCTCCTTGATTTTCTTTCTCTCTCATATCACGGAAAAAGGAGTTTCGTGATTTCCCATCAAATTGCTGTTTGTCTTTGCATGAAAATTCTCAAAGGGAAATTTGGGGGAAATTACAAAGTTTTATTTGAAAATTCCCCAGTGGATTTCCTTCTCCTCGTCTTTTCATGCGGGGAAATACTTTTGCACCATACACAAGAAAAGTTATCGAGAATAAATCAATGAAGAAGAAGATGCACGTGATGAAAGCGATGACTCGGGAAAATGTTGGCAAAGTTATGCTGTCGGGGGTATCTCTTCAAGGGTTTTGGTTGTGTGTATCAAAACTTTTACCATTGCATGGGGAAATGAGGGAAAATGTGGTTTGTTCACGCTACACGAAATTAACATTCACAGAGTACCAAGCACCCCAATGGCGATCAACAGTTTCTTCCAACGATTACCATGTAATTATTTGTGGGCGTGAGTGTTGGAAGAATGCTCAGCTTATCTTCAGAAGGGGGTGGGATGTGGTGTGAAATTTCTGAGGAGGAATTTTCGAGTATACTATATACCTTGATGGGTGTGCTATGTGTAAGATGGGGGTAATTGACGGCGAAAAATTACAACAAAGTCTGATTGACTGGGCTGATTGATCGGGTAGCCCGGGTGTTTCTGTGGCTTAATTAAAACACCCACCACAAACCAACCACCCCACCGTTCATTTTGACGGGGAGCTGGGTTGTGAAGAACACACCGCAGAACCCAGAGGATTGTGTGATTGTTCGCTGGGATTGTGGATGGATGTTTTGGCACCACCATTGTTCCCATGGACTACCCACACCCCCGCAGAATGTCAGGAAAGGGGAGCAGCTCTGTTGTATTGCGCGTCTGCAGCGAATCGAGTGCGTAAAGTGTTTACGAGGATGGCGATTTATCTTGTGAATCACCTCAATCAATTAAATTGTCGTGCGGCAGCGGGGGCGAGAATCGCATGATATTGTGCCGACTTTGCCATGTGAGAACCCCGTCGGTGGGGTCTCTTTGTGGTGCAAAAAGCGATATCTCCGCCATAGAATACAGAGGTACGGAGTGATTAATAAATTGCCAACACATGAGGAAAGACATGCGAAAAGTACCAAAGAGTGTGTGAATTCATTTTCGGCTAATCCACTTGCGCGAGGAAATTATGGAAGATACTTGAGACCTGACAGATTGCTGAGTAACCTCCCTTATTATCCTTCCCTGGATCTGTTCTCAGCATCATCATGAGGAAGAATTTCGTGTACATGAAATTAGGTGTCCAGTTCAGCCATGCGTGTTTGCCAACGATTGTCATCCTTTAGCTCCTCTTCATCAGGCCCAAAATGACCAAATGACCACATTCAAGGACGCACAGAGTAGATGTTTTGTGCACAGAATTACATGCTAAAATATTTGCTGAATTCACACAAAAGTCTCCCTTTTGTCTACTTCACCCCAAGAATTATGTCCTGTAAGTTCATCTTTTGACCTCTCTCTCCTCATTCCATCCAAATATGCTGCTACTGGACATGTGAGAGATTCAGCTTCGACTACCTACAAACATTAAATTTTCCCTTTTCCCACTCAAAGGACACATACTATAGTGTGTGGGAGCTTCACAAAATTCTAATAGGTTTGTTAAAGTATATCAAGTGAATTTATTTTCAACTGCTTCTCTCCATAATATATTGCCCAAATATCCCTGCAAGGACAATGGTACAATAAATTTTTTCTACTCTCTTCGCTAGAAATCTTTTTGATGGTCTCCTTTTTTTTGTGTGATTCTAAGGAGAAATGATTCAAATTATATATAATAAATCCGTTGAAATTGGAGATTTAAAAATCTCGACAATTCCAAAAAATGATTTTTTTTCAGAAAAATTTTACATTTTCTATAAATTGATTTTGAACTCAATAATGCATGGATTTCATGCAAGATAAATCGTTTAAAAGAAGAGGTAAGTTATTCACATGAATTTTTACTTTTTCAGATGAATTTGCAATGTGAGCACACCCTAATCTCCTACCCATTGATTATTTTATTCTCCCTTTGGCACTTCACACGTTCTTTTTCTTTCCACCTTGCACACAGCAGACGTTTGGCATAAAGGTATGCAAAGTGAATGTCTTCAAGATGGTCCTTTGTGTGTGGCATATATAAAGTTTAATCAAAGTTACATAGCTTTGAGCTTTAAGCAGGGCGACTTTATGCGTTCTGAACTTGAACAATTCACCCACCCACTCATTGTCAACCTGGCGGAATGTACAAAGAACTTTGAGACTTTATATTCTTCTTAATACGGCAGATTCGGAGGGGGGACATGGGAGGTAATTGAACTTCTGTGTGTGTGTTTCATTCACTATTTCTGAAGCTTTCTATTAAGCTTTTTTTTTCATTCCGTTTTTTTTGTTTCATTTTCAGCTGTTATGTAGTGAAATTTTGTTCTTTGAGCTTTTTTGCTGTCTCTGTGCGTGAAAAAATTTTCACAAGTGGACAAAGCTTTGAGAACAAATTGGAAAATAGGATAATTGCACTTTTTTACTTTGAGGATTTACTTGGAGGATTTTACTTTGAATCTTTGCTTTCCAATTTATCACCACATTCGCCACTTTGGAGTCATTAAAATAATATATAGGTGGTGTTTCATCCCATCTCCTACGGTGTGTTGCCATGTATGCGGGACTAGAGTAAAGCCGCCCAGGAGCGTTTTTCATTCAACACCACGCAGTGCTGCTACTTTCTGCTATTCCACGAAAGGCACTTCATTTCATCCAACCCAAACCACCCACTTGGCGACTCAACCAACACGTGAAAAATCACCTCTTTTCTCCGTGTGTGCTCGCACACTAAATCACACATCTTGGGGCTGTTGATCCACTCATCCACTCCAACTTTTATCTCTTCCCAATGCAAATCTCTAATGTACAATGATGCTGGTGAAGAAGGTACACAAGTCGTGTTGAGAGACATTCAAGCATGCAAATATACTCCACACAATGTAATTCCATTACATTGATTCGCAATTTCAGACTTGATGGCTTCAGCATAATTCAAAACACCACACTTTAATCACATCTACTGGGTGGATTTGTGTCCTAATCTCTCTGATCAAATCACTCGTATATGCAGTGGAGGCGCCAGGTGGTCACAGAGGAGACGCCTGGTTGTCAGCGTGCTTTTCAGCATAGACCAGCACACTTTTATGCTCTCTGCACTGTGAGTGGGAGCTTTATCCAAAAGTTTTATTTTACGGATAAGAATAAACATTTCAAAACAACCAACGGAAAACCTGTTGCATATAAAGAATCTTTAAATATAATTTTTATTCTTCTCTCCAATTGAATGAAATGCTGAGGAAGTTCTTTAAGTCTTCAAATTGATTTTTCTACGATTCAAAAGATGTGTATTTTTAACGTTTCTTGTGATATTTATGCTTATCATAAGCTTGGCAATTTAACCCACACATTTCCCCAAACCCTTTGATATACGCAACAGGGTCAATGGGGTCGTCATAGGAACAAAATTTCTATAAACAAATAAATTGAATTCTTTTCACGTGCAAAAATGGACATTTTCTTCGAAGCTGTGTCCCTCTATCGAAAACGAAAGTACGATGAGTGCATTGAGGTGTGCAATACAATGTTAAAAAACAATGGTGATCAGCGACTTCAGAGAGTTTGGGAGCTGAAGATGCGTGCCCTAACACAGAGAGTCTATGTGGATGATATTGAAGCTGATGATGGGATTGATGGTGAATCTTTTCTCTTTTTATTCTTTTTTGAAAATTTATTTAATGTTTTAGATCAATTTACAAGTGACATTTTAAAAACTCTTAACTCTAGTTAGAATAGATATTAAAAGTTTTCTACGAAATTTCAAGAAAATTGATTGAGAATTGAATTTTCTATTTAAAATCATAATTCATAAAAATGTTAATAAATTCCTCCACATAATCTTCAAGACTTTGTTTAGACTTACTTTTATTTTATTTTTTTTGAAAATTATCGTTATATAAAATTCTGTTAAATTCTTCTCTCTAAGAACTTTTCCATTTTCATAAAAAAAAACTTTCTATTTTGAATTAATATTAATTAAAGAAATAAACATTTTTATCTACAGAAAATGATGATTTGGACACTTCTCGACTAGCCACAGCCCCGCGACCAGGTACAACGATGAGAACCTCATCAGGATTAACAACACCCGGAGCTGCCAAGGTGGGAAATCGTCCAACAACATCCGCCGGAAGACCCCTAACCGGCATGGCACGTCCTGGCACAATGGGACAAACTCGTCCGGGATCCTCAATGGTCAGTCGAACTGCACCACGCACGGGATCTCGTTCGGGAACTGCCAGGAACATTCGCTTGGGGTCCGCTTCGATATTCACGTTGCATGACCCAGCTGGACCTCTTGTGGATGTAGCTCGTCTCAATCCTGCTGTTTTTGCTGCAAAAAAGACTGTAGCTCATATTTTATTTAGCTACTTGTACTATCACGAAGGGGATGTGCGGAAGGCATTAGAATTATGTGATGCAGCCACAAGTGCAAGAAGTAATCAAGGTGATTGGTGGTGGAATATGCAAAAGGGACGATGTTTAATTACTTTAGGTAGGATGGAAAAGCTTTATTTATTTAATTGATTAAATTAAAAAAAGAATTATCTTTTCTACATTTTTAAAACATTTTTTTTAGGCAATCCCAGGAAGGCTGAACAGTTCCTCCGTGCAGCTCTTTCACAGTGTGCCCATCCGGATGTAGTACTCCTCCTGGCACGGATATACGTGAAGATTGATCAACCCCTTGCAGCCCTGGAGGTGTGCCGGTCAGCTCTGGATCGACTTCCAGGTGATGTGAGCCTCCTCACGCAGCAAGCTCGCATCCTGGAGCTTGTTGGGAATCTCCCAGCATCCGTTCGAATGTACCGTCTTGTTGCACAATTTGATGCCACAAGCAGTGAAGCTCTCGCATGCATTGCTGTGCATCACTTCTATGGGAATCAACCGGAAATGGCACTCCTACACTACCGCCGTATCCTCTCAATGGGTGTCAATAGTGCAGAATTGCATTGCAATTTAGCCCTTTGCTGCCTCTACGGTGGGCAGTTGGATCTCGTGATGCCGTGCTTTCAGCGTGCCTTCCGCCTGGCCACGAGCACGGAACAACGTGCAGATATTTGGTACAATTGCAGCTTTGCAGCACTCACGAGTGGTGACTTCAATCTCGCCCGGAGGTGCCTCAGACTGTGCATCAGCTGTGACGGGTCGCACGGCGCCGCCCTCAATAATCTGGCTGTTTTGGCAGCGAAAGCCGGTCAGAGATCCAAAGCGAGATCATACCTGGCAGCAGCCAAGAGTGCTCTGCCCGATAGCCCGGAGATTCACCACAACCTTGAGCACATCGATAGCGCCAAATGAAATATCACCGTGAGATCGACGGTGCAAGTGAAAGCCAAAGTTATGTGGTGTAACCCCAAGACCTAATCGGCACATCAATATACATATGCCTCTCTGCAATAAATGATAAGCTCCCCCATAAAGCATCTCATTTATATCAAGAAACACTGCAAGTTGTTGGGGAATAATAAAATAAGTAGAAAATGATTTTTAAACAAAAAGAATTTTAATCCCTTTCCCAGATACTTGTAAGCTCAAAATTTTATTGTTTTATTTCTTTGAGAGATCCACACCAGGATGCAAAGTTGGGTTCATCAAGGGCTTAAGAGGTCATTTACTTTGTCTAAATGATTAAAAATTATTTCAGGCAATTTTTTTTACCAAAATCTGACAAAATTATTCGTTTATTTGAGTTGAGATCTTTAGTTAATTAATTTGCAGGAAGGTTTACTGACTATCCGTTCAAAAATAATTTCTAAATATTGGAGCTAATTCTGGCAAAAATATTTTCTTTTCTTTTCTTACAATTCGTGAGTTATAAGGTTTTTTGGCATTCTCACAAAAAAAACTTATAAATTTGTAAGATCTAAAAAGTTTCACAGTTCAACTTTTAGACCACGTCGCGAGAAACATTTTTGCTATAATAGAAAAGAAAAGGTTTTGGTATTCCGGCCGAATTTTTTCTTATAACTTGTAAGAAAATCTTACAAAATCATATGTTTTATAAGGACCTGCCGAGGTGCTTTTTCAATCTTTTTGTGATTTTTGTGACCACCAAAGTATGATTCATCGTCATAATAGGCAGCAATTAACTACTTTGACGGATATTTTACATGAATCTGAGTGTTTGGAATTGTTTTAGGTTGTTTTTTTTTTTAACAAAAACTATTGTGAAATATGTGGAAAAATTCGGACCATTTTTTTTTGGGAATTATGCCAACGAATGTCAATAATTTCCAGAGACTTGGCCTTGAGGAAGATGATTAGATTATGCAGTAGTCACACAGGCTGCATTGAAAGATATTTAGTGTAGAATGGTAGAATTAAAAGCAAAAAGATAGAATATGGAAAAACGTTTTATTTAAGAATATTCTAGATTCGTGACTTCATCTTTTTATGGGTTTTATAGCCATTCTGTAGAGCTGGTTCAACCAATCTCTACTCTTTCACAAATGCTTCCAGCATTCCGCATAAGATTCTGCTTATTAAACAACCATTTTATGCTGCCTGAGAATTGTCCGGGTATCTCTTCCCGGAATCCGTGGATGCCACAGACGTTCAAAAGTTCCAGATGATTCAATTTTTCCCATCACAATCTAGATAAAAAAATTAAAAAAAAAAAACTCTTTATCATGTAAAATGCAAAAATACTTTAATAGGGTTAAATTTTTACCAAAAATCACGAATAATCCATTGTGTTTTGTTGATAAATTCACTTAATTTTAACCTCATTTTATTTGTTTACATTAACTTTTTTCACTTCGCCTATTTTCGGTTTCACTTCGTTTTTCAACGTAAACAGCGACATCTGTTTTCGACTTCCAGTTTCGGAGGTCTGTTACTATAAAATAATGAAAAAGAAATTTTTGCTGGAACAGCAAACCTTACAAAATCCCTTGTAAGACGAAATAAATAGAAAATAAACGTCCCTTTTCAATAAATTTCCTGTAATAAAGTTCGATCCGAATTAATTTTATTTATTTTCTCAATGTCAAACGTCACAAATAGCGACATCTAGTTACGTTTTGGTGTTTTGAGGGGAATGTTCTAAAAAGGTGCTATAAAAGATTTTTTTGCTGGAATACCAAATCTTACAAAATCCCTTGTAAGACGAAATAGATAGAAAAGAAAATATTTTTGTGAGAATAAGCTCCATTCTTTAAAAAATAAACGTTTAATTTTTTTCATGTAAATAATTTCCGTATTTAAAAAAAAACATCACAAATAAAAAAAATTTTGTACAAAATCCAAAAATTTTTTGTAATGTTTTTTTAAATATCCAATTGAATTAATTCAGTGTTTCTTAAAGGAAATTTAACTTTAAATTCGGTTGAAAAAAATCCTATTTTTATTAATTTTTTTTTCATTTCAAAAAACTATCTTATGCAAAAGATTATAGCAATTTTAGTTTATCCCGTATTAATTCAAGAAATCTTTAAAAAATAGGTACTAAAGTTTTCAAAGGTAAAAAAATCTCAATGGCCTTCACAGAGTTGAAGATTCGTGCGAGTGGTGAAGCAGTCTTTCAAATTTTCTTCCATCCCTCAATTTTCTTTTGATTTGGTTGTTTTTTTTTGCCATAAGAGTGGATGGAGTGTGGCGGTGGTTGAGCCATTCAAATGGACCACACACGTTGCGAGAGCTTGAAGCATGGAATCCTCGAAATTCCTCTCGATGTTCTCTTCCGAATCTATCAGCGTCTCCGCGTGACAATCGATATCAAAAAGACGATGCAAGAAGTCAGCGCTAAGCACAACTACTGCGGGATGGTGGAAAGGCTTCGAAACCAAAATGCTTATAAATTAAATCGGTAGCCCCTCTATACACTTCCAAATAACACAAAACTCTTGTTTGGTGAGCGCGTGATTTGAGATTCTGGAGCGGAGAATGAATTAAGTGGAATTGAACGAGCGCTGAGGAATTTGTGGAATGTGTGGCGGATGATTTCCGTCCAAACAGACACTCCAGCGCAGTTTCATTTATTGGCAAGAAATATATACATATAGGTATGAATGTATGTAGAGAGCGAGGAGAGATATGCATATATATTTGAACTCTGATAACGGCCAAAATGTGTACACCAATGGCAAGCATAAAATTCAACTCTCACATGAGGTACTCCACCAACAACGCGAGCCGGATCAAATATTCACGAAGATTCGTAATGAGATTTCTCAGGAAATTCCACATTTTATTTCAATAATTTCAACCTACGAAGAAATATGTGTATGTGTACATATAATTTTACCCTCCCCAAGAATGCATCTCTCAGGTGCACGAATAAAATCATCCGAAATGCACTCCTTTTTGGCCTCCTCTGTATGCGTCTCTCTTGCAGACACTTGTCAGGGGCATAAGCAAAAAAAAAAACTGAAAAGATGCGAAGCAAATCGATGATTTTTTCTGCGCGCCAGCCGAGAAAGAGGAGAGGGATCCAAAAAGGAGATGAAGAAGTGCAGGAGGAAGAATGGAATTCCAGAGAGATTTTTTTCCTGCTGTCAGTGCGATGTACGATTATAAAAATATGCGTACAATGCAGAGTGCATGGACTGATGCCTCCTTTCAGGATTTTTTTTTAAATTTTTTAAATTTTCTTTGATTGGGATAGAACAGAATTTGCGGGATAATAAAACAAGAAAGGATCAAGATCATGGAAAAATTAAAACACTAAATTAATGTAAAAAGCCAAATACATAACTTTAATAGCTTTGTAAACTTTAATCTAAAGCTTTTGTAAATTCTTTTGAAAAGCAGTTGAGAGATTTATAATTTCTTTTAATAATTTATCAATATTATTATACGTCTGAAAATATTTAAATTATTGGGAATTATTTGAAGAGAGAAATTTTTTATTAAAAACAGTTTTTGCCTTTCTTTTTAACCCTTAGACCCCTTAGATGATTTTGCTGGCCAATTCGACTTTTTTCATTCGCCACAGAACTAATAATATTGAACATTCCATAATAAAATCCAGTTATTAGAGTTGGTATACCACATCGCGGATGGGTCAGTCTATGCGTTGTAATTTAATTTGTAAGTAGGATTAGTAGGCAAAGTTGATTTTTTTTTATGAAATTCATCAATTCGAAAGACAAAAATGGTTATATCTCAAGTTCCACAAGACCTACAAAAATTTCGAGACTAGTTCTGGAAAGGTATTGAAATAAGCTATAATCTGACATATATTTCGATACATTTCAAGGTCACCTCCAGAACACAAAATGGCAGATTTTTGTTCAACAAAAACAGTTTTTTTCACTTTTCGTTCTGAAGGAATGGTCCTAGAGGTTTTTGATGTTCTAGAAAGTTGTAGAGTTTTGCATAACCTTTAATTTGATACCAAATTGAGCAAAATCGGACAAGCGGTTCAAGAGATATGGCTCTTAGAACTTTTCAAATTTAAGAATTTTTCAAATTGCCATATCTTCTAAACGGCGACATAGATTTTCTTCATTTTCGGACTGGTGATAGATATTGAGTCAGGCTACAACATATCAAAAATTTAAGGAAATCTATGATGGGGATTCGGAGATATAGCTCCTTAAAGTTAGGCAATTTTTGTTTTTGTTTTTAGCGCCTCTTGCGGATGTTTTTAAAACTTGAAATGTTCTAAACAGTTGTAGGGCTTCTCAATACCTTTCATTTGATATCAAGATGATCAAAATCGGTCAAGCCGTTCTCGAGTTATATCGAAAAAACACTTTTTGCTTTAGGCCGCCATATTTGCTAAACCGCTTGACCGATTTTCAAGTGTGAATTGTTGATGAAAACATCTCACTAAGCCCTACAACATACTAAAATTTCAGACCTCTAGCTACAAAGGAAGTGGTTAACGGTATTTCAAAATGGCGGACGGCGGCCATCTTGGATTTTGAAAATGCGAAAAAATGAAATTTTACACCCACATTTCTATAGAAAACTTCAAACCGGAAGTCTCTATCTGTTACCGTTCTCGAGCTATAAGGCAAAATGGGGACCAACGGCAGGCCGGCCGGCCGGATCAAAAATTTTCCACCACCATTTTCGTAATGTGGGATGTCTAAAACGTGCTCATACCAAGTTTGAGCCCGATCTGAAGTGGTCGGTTTTTCCGATGATTACAATACTTGGTATGCCACGATTGTGGTATACCAACTAATTCTACACCTGTGTATAGGGAATTTCAATTATTTCAAGATCGTCGAAATAAAACTCTAAAAACATTTTCTTTTTGGGATAAAATTAATATCAAAATTTTTAAGTTAGAAATCTCGATCCTGCAAGGGTTAAATAATGTTTTTAAAGCCCTTCAACAACCTTTAATTGAATTTTCTTTAAAAAAAAACTTTTTTTAATAAAATAAATTCGATTTTGAACACTTCAACAAGCAAGGAATTAAATTTTCATGGAATATGAGGGTGTCTGGTCTACCATACACGAGTGGCCCGAAGAGTTCTTTTCCTTCGCCTTGTCCATTCGAGTGTTTCAATCAAGAACATGCAACCAAAGTGGTAAATATAAAGTTTAAAAATAGAATACTGATAACAAATTGATGTCAAACAACCGCATTTTATAAATATTTAGGAATCTCAACTCCTCAATAAAGGTGCTTCATTTCATATCGCGCAACTCGGGTTGATTTTCAAAAGGAGCGCCGATATGACTTTTATATGATTTTACTATACCTATAAATATAAACTATTTTTCCATTAATTTTCCTATTAGAGAGATTTTCTCGTAGAACGTGGGAGATAAGAAGGAATTATTTGAAAAAAAAAAATGAAGGAAAAAATGCTACATGTGGAAAGTATTTATGCGGTGCAAGATCTTCTTTGGAGCTTCACGATGGGGAACGCGGTGAGTTTGGTGTGGTGGCATGGTGAGGATTTTCTGCTCCTTCTTTGCCCTCTTGCCTTCTTGCCACATAAAATAGCAGATGGTCTTATGAGAAATTCCAGAGAAAACAGTGTGTATAGATATTTCTTAGCGCGGTGTGAATCTCATAGTGTGCATGATCCACCAGGGCAGGAGTTGTCTCCCTTACTCTCCATTTGACTTTCCTTTTATTCCCTAATCCTATTTTTTCTCTCAAAAGCAACAGGAACTTTTCTCAATAATATGGAAAATATTTATAATTAAAATGTTCTAAATCAAGAACTAAATCGATGAGTAGAAAATTTTTTCATTATTAAAAAAAGAATCACAGCTAAAAATGATAAAAATCTATTAAATTAATTTAAACTGTTTCTGTAAAATAATGTTTAGTATCTACTTCTTTTTAATAAAGGAAAAATAATTTAAAGATTAATGTAAACCTTTTTTTTAATTTTTGTAAAAATTCTTGCCGAAATAACAATTAAAATGCGCCTGTTTCATTTTATAATAGGTATATTCTTTCATTCTAGCGACGTTTCGAGAAAAAAATACCCTTTTCATCAGGCCCACAATTCGAATTTTTGTGTCTTGTTGAATTCTTCTTACTCTTATAAATCATGGCATCGCTGAATGGTCAGGAAAGTTCAGAAGAAAATTTAGTGAAATCTCAAAACTATTTTCTCAGAAGAATTAAAAATCTCAGGCCAATATATTTATTAGTGTATCCATAAAATAACCCATACTATTTCATGTACATTCCTTAAGGCCTTTTCAGCAAATAATGGTGGTTAATTTTGAACGTCTTTTAATTTTTCACCGGGAATCCAAAAAAAGGGTGACTCAATTGAAAAATGAATGACCTGTTGTTTAAAAGAAAACTCTAAATTATTATTCTTTTTAAAATAATGAACCATTTTTTTTCTTAAATAGATAAAAAAAATTTTTTAATTTTTAAAGTAATTCCTTTTTTTCCGTTAAGAAACCCTTTTTGAATAATTTACAACATTACGCACACAAACAAAGTGCTTTGTGCATCTGTTTCTTACAAGAGGAAATTCGTATTTGGCATCTCTTTCCACTGGGTTAGAGAACAAGAATTCAATTGAAGATTAACTTCGGTTTAATGTCGAAGGTGTACGATAGTGGTACCGAAGTGACGGCGGCAAATTCACGGCATGCCAGCTCTAACGAATCTGGCCACGATGTCAGTTACACTGAGAAAATTGTAAGAAGCAGACAAGGTATTCCTCCAACACCTTGAAAGTTTTTTGAAAAAAAAATCATTCTGTGGAAGAGCATCAATTATTCACATCAAGCACAACCCAGATACACAAAAGAGACATTTTTATTGCTCTTCATTTAAGTTTTGTCTTTTAAATTGCAAAAAGATATTTTTTTTCGTTGTTAAAACACGTGAAAGACTGTTTTTGTTGTTCTCCAAAAAAAAATTCTAGTTTAGTTCTAACTTTAATTCTACTTACATATGAAGAAGACAGATCTTAAGATTGGAATGAAAAATTCTCAAGTGAGTTAATTGCTTTCTAACTCCATCATCTTATTGACTTGGTGGTGAATATACAGCACACAGTATTAATCACGCGGACAATTTTATACACAGAGTGTTATTGAACAGTATAATCAATATAATAGAGAAGGAATTTGTTTGTTACAAAAGGTGGCAAAAATTGAGTGAAATTGTACATATATTGCTCACATAATTGCACACGAGGTTTTCAATTTGGAAAACAGTGAGAGGAACGCATTCCACAGGTGCTGAAAGAAACTCTTTAACAAAAAAAAAAAACATTCCGAACCGCAAAGTTGGTGAATTTCTCACAAAAAATACGTCTTCTGGTGTCTCGCGTATTTTATATAGAAGAAAAGTTTGTGAGCTTTTCCCTCCCCTGCCCTGTTCCAAGTTCAACACAGCAACGATTGGATTTTGTTCTCAATTTTTTGGTCTTCTTTTTTGGGAAATTCACAACTTCTCCTCCAATGGTAAGAGAAATTTTACTTTTATTTAATTTTCTGTCTTTAAAGACAATTTCGCGGTATTTTATGTATCACCCTGTTGTGTGTTATTCGATGAATTACATTGGAGCTGGGGAATGTGTCTCTCCGGGCAGAGAGGTTTTGTATGGCGCAAATGGCAAACTGCTGAGGAATTTCATGTCGCTGATTAACACACACAAGCTACATTCTTGGACAGGTAGCCCCGTAAAAAATCGGTTTATTGCCTCATACATTTTTCTCTCTCATACAATTTTTCACGTATCTTCCTCTGAAATGGACGATGCTTGGAAATTTCTTTTTCATGCCATGCTCAGTTTTTTTTTGCTCCATACATCTTCTCTCTACACATTTTCTGCGCCCCACTAAATACCACCCTGTACTGTAGGTATGCACATTATATTGTACCTATGTGTGTACATATATATAGCTTATACGTGGTTTCAGTTTACCTGCGTCAGCATTTGATTTTTCTCTCCAATTTATTATTCATTGAAAGCGAAAAAAATACCGCGACAAGGCACAAAATTAACAATGTTAAATAATTCCACACCATAGTCACATTTTTGCACTAATTAATGCCACTGTGCGACATTCAGTAGAACTATATACAATGCACTTCATCCCGTACACATGCATAGCCTATGCCCTTTGCAAAGGAAGGAACCTACAATGGAAAATGCTCGAGAAAAGGTTAGAGAAAAAGAGGAAGAAGAAAAAACTCAACTCCATAACTTTTAGAATTTAACTTCTTTTTTTAACGATTGCTTTCCATTTAAATTACCAACTTATTCTTTTTTTTTAACATTTTCCTTTTCAATACGGCGTTTTTTCTCTTCTACAGCTTCCATAAAATTATATAGGTGTATAGAAATTTTCCATGGTGTTTCCTGAGGAAGAGAACATGAATATGTATTATATATAGTGTTGATGATGCTGAAATAAGCAATAAAATACAGCCAGTACTTTATGCTCTTAAATTGGCATTCAACATTGATTTGTGGGTTACTAACCCTCTCGTCTATATAGTAGTTTATAGAGCAGCAACAAGCCTCTCTCAGTAAGTCTGCTTGAGTGTCTGTATGGTGAAGTAGATGGCCAGAAATGAGTTGATACTCAATAGGAAAAGACAACAAAAGATAAAAAGCTTAAAATCAGGGCATGAGGTGATAAGTTTTCTAATTTCAGCCATTGTCAACGTGCGATTCATTTTTTTTTTTCGCCTTTCCACGGTAAAACCCTTCCCAACACTTTACACACCAAACCCCAGGCACAGTCACGGACTATCTGATATTTTAGGTGGAAAAGTCGCGAAATGACTCTTGTTTGATTTCTTAGCAAGATAAATCCATTTGTTTTTCTCACTCACACTTGCAAAGCAGAAAAAAAGAAGCCATTCACGAGGCATTGTTTTTGCTCGGCAATTAATGCCGAATTAATTAGAGAATTTGCACAGTGTGGTGAGTTGTGGTAAAAATAGCACGTTGTGCTTACAGGTACGCACTGAGCCTAAGCGGCGTTAGTGGATTAGATTCTGAATTACCTGTGAGATATTTTACTTTAAATTTGCATGAGAATGAAGGTGGATTAATTGCTTGAACCAGCGACGTTTTGATTTATTTGAACACATCTCAGGCTCTGCAATTGTCGAAGGAATCTTAAGAAAATTTAAAGTGGTGGAAAATGAAGGCAAAAAATCCATAAAATAAATAAATAAATTCTAAATAATAGAATTTTTTCCAGTTTAAAAAAATATTTCCGATATATTTATTTTATTTTTGTTCTCTCAAAAATATAATTCTGCAATAAATCCTCGCCCCTCGATCTTATGATTTTTTTCGCTATCTTAGCAAATTTTCATTGATTAGATTAATCTAATTTTAATCACATTTAACCTATTTTGATGTATACTTACTCCAAATTTTTAAAATTTTGAAGTACATCTCAGCTCACATCTTCATACATGGACAAAGGTTGATTATCATCAATTGCAAGAAATCCGATAAAATTCCTGATAAAAATTATTAAATATGTACATATGTATTGTATATTTCAACTGCTTGTCCTATCAATATGTTATCGAACATCTCAAATAAACTACTTCACAGAAAATGTACCTATATATACAATACGTTTCACTATATAGTGATATATTGCGTCAGTTGCCGAAGAAAACACCATAAAGTGATATTATTAAATGACATGAGCGATTGCTACTGGTTTCCATGCATGAAATGCAAATAATTGGTGGTGCCGTGGTGGGAAAACAGCTTTTGCACATGGAAGTGGAGAAAGAATAATTGATATGAAATGTGCGCGGTGTATTTTGACAGAAATTTCCCGGAATTTCCATACGGTCTTGGAAGAAAGTTTTTGCCCCTTTTGCTTTTTTTTTTTGACTTCGATTTAAATATTAGTTTGCTTGGGTACAAAAGACCCACATCACCATGATAATGATGGCTCCGAATTAACTTTGCCTCTGGCAATTTTTTCCTCATACACCCATCTTCTCGCGTCCCTCTCTCCTCTCCTGCCCATCTATCAAACTCTTCTTCATCCACCAAAGTCATCCAGTTCTCCACATCGACTTTTTTTCTCTCTTCAAAAAGTTCTTCTTAACCAACTCCGGATGGCCACGAATGTATATCTTACAATTTCGATGGTGGAAAAGAAGAAGAAAAAAGCCACAGCGTTCGTCGCTGAGCTTTTTTTTTCATACCACCATCGTCTTCTTCTCCGAAAACCTCCTCATTGGACGCCAATACAATAAAAATACTCTTTTTTTTTGCTTGTGCGATGCTCTTAAATGACTTCACCTCATTTCTGCATTACTGGGTGCTCTTCATCACACTCACGGTGGCGCCACACAGAAAATTTTCCTCACAAAAATGTCTAATTGATTCCGACCACGAGAAAAAAGTTTCAAAAATTCACCTAATTAGGATAATTTCCTTCCTCGACCATTTAAAAAAAATCATCGTCTGAACGAAAGAGGTGGGAGTGAGAGAGGAAATGCCACTGAGTAGCACCAAACACACGAATCACGATTTCACTATACATATAGCAAAAATACCTACCTACAAAATATACATATAATGCCCCAATCGTCCAAAAGCTTGTTGATGAATCGCGAGACCCAAAAAATCGCAATTTCAATCGACTAAACACCACACCTTCAATTTCCCACCTCACCCAGTCATGCAAGAAAAAATACAAACTGTCCAAATCCTACAAACGAATCGTGATAAAACCACACGATAACGCACATTTTTTTCACCGGGGAATTTGACGCGAAAAATTGGCCATTTTTACCTTTTTGCGAAGGGGACAAAATTTACAGGATTGGCAAATAAAATTTAATTGGACACACAAGCATCAGAGAGATGTGGTTCTTTCACACCAAAACGGGGTACAATGACTGCCCAAAATGCATTTATGCGATGGCCATCCTTCATTTTGGGGCAGATGCAATGGCCATGCCATCATATCCGGATGCATTTTATTGTATTTTATTATACTTAAAATGACGTTAATGGTTAAAACTTTCAAAAATTCTTTATAATTCTTTTACTGCATAATTTTCATTTAAACATTCTGTTTGTTAAAATAATTCTTCAAAGAGCTGAAAAGGTGCTTATTCGTTCCTGTATGAAAAACTCATTATTTGAAGAATAAATCTGGGTACGCGTAAGCTTGTAGAGAATCAATAAAAGAATAGAAATATTCTTAAGAGACTTCCTTTTTTCTGCGGAACAAACATCTATGGTCGTCTTTTATAACTCATGACAATTTGGCCAAAAATTTAAACAATGACGTCACAATTTTGATTTTTGTCTCTTCTAGATGATAATTTTTATCTTCATTTCCACAAACAACTCTGTTTTCTGGCTTTATTTATATTCTTTAAATAATTTAATAAATATATAGAAGAATTCCAAAATTAGGGACTTGTTATTCTTTTTCCCGCTTTTTCCAATACTTATTTCTGATGATTTTTATAAAGAAATAGAGATTTTTTTAAAAGAAGTTTTCATACAATGAAAATTTTGGATATTATGATTATTCTTTTATTATTTTCAGATAAAAATATATTTATTTGATAGGTTTGAAATATTTAAAAAAGTTCAGCTGCTTAGTCCTTACATTAACTCTAATTAATCCCATAATTTAGCATTGTAGCTCTATTTCTATTCCAATGTGAAAAAAAGATTATAGGAATGTATATAGCTGAGTTAAAGGAGATGATTTTCACTGCCACTAAAACTGGTCGCTTTGAATTATTCTTTGTACACGCCATACTACACACCACGAGGAAGTGAAAATAGTCGCGCGGAGAAATTTTCCATCGATTCCAACTAGTATCAGAGCATTTCTCAAGAGTTGTGTGCAATTCCACGTGAAATTGCTAAAATATGCAACTCACGCACACTCCATTAGTTCAGCTATACCACCACACTGTGGCATTTAGGCCCGTATAGATTGTATATAATAATCTTTTGCATCGACAAGCTGCCCTGGTTGACTTTTTTCTGTCCGCGGGTCACGGGGAAGTGGATTATGTTGCGATATGTGTTATTCTTATATGGTATTAAAATAAATTACGAGGCCATAAAATGTATTTATGAACGCATTAGCGTCTGTTGAAAATGACGAACGCCAATCTGCAATTGCACTCACGCTCCAATGGAATTTTTTTCTTCTCCTAAATCATATTATAACCAAGTTCTAGGGCATCAAATTCCAATTTATTTCAGTTTTCCATTTTTTCAGACAGTTTGCAATTTTTTTCGAATTATTTTTGAACAAACATTTGAAGCTTTTAGATGCTTCTTCAGAGAGGAAGAGAAAAAAGCTTCTCTAACCTTAAAAGGTACGTAATGCAATGTATGAAAATTAATTGCAAGAGAAAGAATTTTTCGCGTGGCATTCCTGAAATATTCAAAGAAGAAAACTACTGTTAAATTCAGCAGAGTGCGCGCACCTCAATCTTATCTAAATTGCCAAAGTGAATTAAAATTTAATAAATATAAACATTTTATTGCAATACCTGCACTTCACGTGCTTTTTGTCTGACGCGGTGGGTATGATAAAGAAGAAAATGGTGAACTTTTACAGCTGCATTAAGCAACTTTAGAGAGAAAAAACTTATCGTTTGCAGATTGCAAATTAATATTTTATTTATTATACTATCAAATTGCAAATGGATAGATTATGCACATTTATAATTCCTCACATCAATGTTTTGAATAACTATCAAACACTTTTTTTTTCGACTATACCTCAGATTCTGCAACAGCTAGAGGATTAAATACTCTTGGGAAATTGTTTAAAATCAAAAAGAAAGACCTTAGAATGTTCTCATAGAGAGAGAAAAAAAAACAGACTAATCAGTTCTCTTTCCCAACTATGTTTAAAGCTCTTTAACCTACAAGCAAACCATAAAAGCTTCCAAATATAGTTAAAAGTTCAAGCATCTTCTAGAGCAAATTCCAATTTCAATGACCAATCTCCACATCTTTTCATGTCAAAAATGTCGTCTCCCCCTTTGTGGGAAAATCACAGCTCAATGAGCAATTGTCATTGCTATTTTCTCCGCAATTGGTCTCTCTATTGTATATATGTACATATATGTAGTATACCATATATATATTGGACATATTTGTAAAGTTTGAGAGTCGTCATCGAACGGGGCATATAGTTGCTGAACGAGTCGCAAACTGGGTTACTGTAATAACCAAAGTAATGGTTAAAGTTGGAACTTCATTAGATTGGCATTAAGGCAAGAATATTGTTGATCTGGCTCCCCATAACAAAACAGCATAAGGAGGAGCGGGTGATCATTTTTCTCACACATTAGCGTCCTGTATGTGACACGACGGTGATTCTTCTTCAACTTAAAACCCGCATTATGTACTATGTGTACAACATATAGTGTGGATGAAGAGGAAGACTCGCGACTCCACAAACCACGAGAGAGAGATGGCCGCTACGGTGTGTTGTTGTACATACATATTTCCATTCTGTGAGTTGGAAATTTTTGATCATTCCCCTCGATACGAGTATAGAATTGATAATAAATTTATACTCATGTTTCAGTGTTTTACAATTCCCATCTCACTCTCTCTCTTTCATGTTATTATATGGCTCATATCTTTGCTCATATGCAATGTACTTTTATGGTTTTGCTTATAGGCAAGTCTTTTTCTCCTACATATATGTATGTTTGTGGTGGAAGAGCCAGAGAAACTATCCATAGACCGGTCCTATATGTAGCATACTGAATGACTATATGGTATGTAATTTTATATAAAAATTCCACAATATGTTGGAGACTGTATGGAGGTGAAACAGCCGCAGTGTAGAGAGGAGAGCGCACTGGAGCCACGTTTGATTGGAAGAAATGTCGGAATTGAAACGTGACAGAGATATTATAAAATGGTAATAAAGTTGAAGGAAGGTTTTAGAATCCGTTCACAAGGGGGGTGATGGAGGTGAGTTCTTTTGGAGAGTAAGAGAGAGAGAGATGAGTTCCACCAGTGGAATCATTCCTCACACTCCTTGAGGCAATTGCTTAGTTGATCCCTAAGATGATGTGTGAGGAGTTTATGCAGAGTACGGGCAACTGGCAGGGGACACACCATCAAAATGCCCTATGGGGATTTTTAATTTTATATTTTTCTTTTTTCATTCTGTGTTGTTGAGGAAATTGTGCGGACACCCCTCAATCCACCACAGAACTCCCTAATTCGGCGATTGCGTGCGATGTGCGATTATCCAGGAGCTTCCTCTTTAGTCAAGAGAGAACTCAAAAAAAAAAATTACCACAAGATGGTGTTCTTTTTCATCACATACCATCTTCACTGGTATACACCTCACAAAAACACCACCAATGAATGTAATAGCCTTGGGGATAATTTTCTGGTCTCTCTCGCACTCCCCGTTTTCTCAGAAAGACATCCCGAAGAAGAAGTAACCGAAAAAAATTGACTCTCCAATTGATGGGTACACACCAATTTTCAGGAATTGGATTTGGGTTCCGGGTGAAAATTGTGATTCTCCCCTCATGTAATAACAAACTCATAATGACAATAATTATAGACTTGGTGTGCCTTTTTCGACAGAATGAAGGAATTCCCAAATTCCATCCATTCAATTCGATATTGCTTCACAGACTCTTATACATGCAATTTTGTCCCCACCGTGCATTTTTCCCTGGGAATTTTTTACATTGTACATAATTTTTCATGCATCATCGTTATACATATTACATTGCGATGGTATGTATTTTCTGAATATTTCATTGAATTATCTCTAAAAAAAATATAATTAATTTTAAAGAATTTCAATGAAATTGCAAGAATTTTAAAGGCATTATGATGTAGATTCTATGGGAAAGAAATTCTTTCTTTTGAATAAACGATTTTTCTTATAAAAAAAAAGTTTTATAGTCAATTTTATGCATAAAAATAACTAGACTCCTTTCAAACCACGTGGAAAGGAATTTTAAACATTTATCACGTCTAATTTATTTTTAAAACAATCACGCACGTCAAAATAATCATCATACACGATCATTTGATTTTTTCGTTGACTTCTCAAGTGAAGAAGAAAATTCCGTTGAAAAAAGAAAATTCCAATGTGTGAAAACTTTCATTACCATCGCAAGCGATGCGATCGATATTTTTCGCTTTATACTGTGATCGTAAGACATATTTTTGTTTGAGTTTATGGAATTTATGGTATTCCGAATCATTTCACTAGTTTAGTTAATTAATTCTTCTTATGGTAATTAAATGGGGGAAATTCCTGTCATGAGTGTCGATTGTGGTTACTCATCACTGCCTCCATCAATGATCATCTTCACATATTATGCAGTGCATAATAGTTTCACCTTCATGATCACTTGAGGGTGGAGAATGCAGTGCCACGGAGACTATGCGGGCTTTTTATTTATATATTTGTGCTTCGTCGACATTGAATGACCATTCCAAATACCTTCTGATTGATCATCCTGACAAAGTGATCTTCGCATGATCACATATCCAAAGATTTTACTTATATCGTGATTGTAGTTTATTAGAAAATTCATGAAAGCTACATACAATCACCCCAAACCACGCTACCCTTCTCACGATCGTCCCACGATCACTTTAAATTATGTTCATGTATAGGGTCTTGTGTAGATCCACGCACATACCTCTATGTCCGTATTGTATGCAAGAATGGAGAGGAAATTTTGAGTGGATGATGGTGGAAAAAAAGCGGGAATCATAGCTATGTTCGCGTTTATGGACGACGCGATCATTTGGTCGAGTGTACACATGCGAGTCGTGGAATGCGGCTGGCCTTCAAACTTTGAGCGACCCGAATGGCGCGCACGGCTCACACCAAAGAAAAAGTACAAAATAATAAATTTAATACTATAAAGAACGTTTATTCTCTCCCGTCTCCAAAAAGAACTTTCAGAAGATCGCAAATTTCTCAGCCTTTTTCTTCTCATCTTCAAAGAAAAATAATTTGATAACAAATCTCCTTTGCTGCTCAAATCTTCTTCATCCCGCTTCATGCAATCTCTATACGATCTTCCGAGATATCTGCGTCGATTTAATCGCAATTTTGCTTTAATACAGCCCATGGGTTAGACCCCTATGAAAAAGGGTAAGAAAAAAAATTGGCCAAAAATTATATTTACACGCTGGAGCGATATATAGATTTTCCCGAGTAAAGAAATGAAAACTAAAGTATACCGCGCACGCTGAAGTGGTTGAGCGAGAAAGTTTTGTTGTGGAGCACACTGTGGCACCAAGGAGATGGAATTATGAGAAGAATGCAAGATGCTATGGAATTAAATTCTTCATGGGGATTTTGTCTCTTTCCTTCTTCTCTTCTTCCATTTTGTGCTTGTAAAGGCTTTTTGACTGTGGAATTTACTGATGACGATAAAACGACGGACACCACATACCAAAAGGCAGCGCACCAGCGAGATTTCTCTCCTGAGGCCAAAAGGTTGAACACTGCCTAAGAGAGCCTCCAATATGTGGAAAAGAATGGTATGGGCAGAGAGATGTTTGTGTGCTTGTGTGTGTTGTGGAGAATTGAAGAACGCACGAAAAGCAACAATATAAGGGAATATACAGGAATGAAGAACTTCTTAATGTACCTTGAGGATGAAACGAAAATTCTTATATATGGTACATGCTCATACCATCATCATTTTCATCTCGCACTCCTCACCCAAAACAGGGTAACTCTTTTCTACCTCGTGGAGAATGCATACGAAATATCGCGCGCTCCGTTGTGCTGGTCGTTGTTTTCGCTGCTTGATTGCTACTTCTTCTTCGCTCCTCCAGCTTCACCTCAACGCGCAGCTTTTTCTTGCCATTCTGCTTGGCTCTACATCTCCCTCTACCCTCCTCCTTGCCCAACATCTCGCATCTTCTTCAGCATCACACACCACAAATGCCACACAAACGAGACACAACGTGCCACAGGTAGAGTGGCAGAAGAATCGCAATGTGGTGTGCTTTGGCTCCCTCTCAAGAAAGATTCGAGATGTTTGCCAGAAGATGCTGAAGAGATCGCGAGCTCGCATACACAACATACATACATAGGTACATACTATGTGTGTTTGCATGTGATGGCGAAGTTCATCGAATTTGGAATGTTGAACAGTAGCCACTGGTCGGCCTGGTTTATCTTTTTATCACACCACTCTTCTCGCACCCAAAGAGCAGAAGAGGATACACCGATGCACGAGGAGTCCCCATCTACCACTTTTGCTCTTCCACCACACCTCGGCCGCAGCATATTCATAAATTTATAATTCGTCGCACATTTTACAAGGTGGAGGGATACTTTAATGAATATATTAATTAAAAATTCATATATAGGTATACTAAAAGACAAGAAAATTGTAATATCTAGTCTACGTCATGTTGCTCCCCTTGTTTTTCATTCCATTTGCTCATAGAATGCTTATAGAATGTTCTGGGAATTAATTGTGGGATTTTAAATTAAAAGATCGACTTTAACAAGATAATCTATCGCGATCAATGATTGTAGGTAGAGAATTTTAACACTAAAATCAATCTGAGTTTATGTCTTTAGTTGATCAATCAAATAATGATTATAAGAATTATTTTAAAGAGTTATAAAGAAATATCTTCCAAGAGCTTTTCTTTTCTAGAAATAACAGATTAGTTTCTAGATTTTAGAAAAAAAAATGATGAAAAGACAGCAAGAGACTTTTTCTTTACTTCTAACAGTAGCTTTTTTAATTTGAAAGTTTTCTAAAACCTGAAAATTAAATTTCTTTATTTTTTACAAATTAATTTTCCAAATTTTCAGAGTTTTAACGAATTTATTTACCTTTAGAATTTCTAGCTTCTGATTTTCTGAATTTCCAACAATTCCGATTTTCTGAATTTCTTTAGATTTAATTTTCTTTACGAAATTTCTAAAGAACATACTATATTAAATAAAAAGCAACAAATTTGTGAAAAATCCTATATAATTTTTATTGTACGTTCATCCGTAATATCTCCCTTGGAAAAAATCTCTCAAGAATGCAGAAAAATATCATTGGATGTTAATTTTTTTATTACACTTTAATTCTCTTTATAGTTAATTGCTATAATCTTTAAATTGCGTGATTTATTAGTCTCTTATTTTATCGTCCAATGTAATCCGATTAATTATCCAAAGTAAATTAAATCTAACCCCGCGTGTAATATATTAGAGAAGTCGTAAAAGAAGAGCCAAAGGAATTTAATCTCAAAAATTAACATCAAAAATATCTCCCTCCCATATATGGGGAAATGTCGTCCAGAAGTTTAGGTAAGGTGCCACACCTGAAAATAACCTTCCCGCAGTGTGTCGTGAGGAAATCGTGGCCCGTTTAAATTGGTCTAATTCTCACAATGAGAACACAATGTGGCGTCAAATATATGCAATCATTTTATCGTTAACTAATAAATTTTTCCCAAAGAGAACCAAACTTGTAAATCTAAGCTCAATTTGATAAGCTTTTGGCCTTAAGCTTTTGTATATATATCTTGTGATTTATAATACGAGCACCTTGCAAAATTGATCACACTCTTTGGACTGAAGAAAATTTATATTAAAAAAACATCCTCTATTCGTATTTTTGAGACAATATAGACAGACACACATATGGATTTTTTTACTGTCTCTGCGTGATTGTGCTTTAGAGCGAAAGAAAAAAAATCACAGTGTTAAAAAGAAGAAGAAAAAAAGTGTCATAAAATAGCGTGAATATGTTGAATACCTTTCCGCCAGGTCTGCATATTAAATTTTCTTGGTTCTTTTAGTGGAGAGCATGCGAAAAATCGCGGTCATTAACCGGACGGATAAAAAAGTGATCTGATAAATAAATTCATTGCACCATAAAGTTGAGTTTATCTCCTCCTTGCATTATGTGACTATATACCAAGTCGGATGTGATTTATTCATGCGATACGTGAAATCATCAATGGACAAACATTTGATGATTAATATTAAATAATGCGGCAAGTGCTGTGTGAGAGTACATCCACACCACGCCATAGTGACACTCTTCAAGCCAATATGCGGTGTGTATTTCATCGAATGTGTGAACTGCAAAAGCGCCAAGCAAATATTTGCCCAATGATCAATTTCTATTCGAGGGCGGTGCTGAAATTTCAAAACTTTTTATTGTACTCAATGGAATTTTATTGTGCTCCTCATTCACTAAACAATCCATTGAAATCAATTCAAATTCTCTCCTCTTTACGGTGCTGGACTCCATGCTATAAAATTAAAACTAAATGTGCCACAGAGATTTTTTCCATCATTCTTTATGTTTTTTTTTGCACATAACGCGCAATGTGATTAAGCTTTGAAAATTATGGAGATAGGTACCAGTTAAAAAATTGAATGAATCACAGCTTTTGGAATTTATTTATATTTCCAAAAATAGTTTCTTGTGGCATTCACTTGGAAGTAATTTATTTTTAGCAAATTACAAAAATTCTATTTAATTTTTTTATCTTTAAAAATGTAGATTTTTAGGAAAATTTAAAAATGAGATTATAATTTGAAAAAAATGCGAGCAATTGAAGTTGAGGAAATTGACACAGATGAACGTGAAATTTAAATTGTCCAAAAAAGGTTGGGCATAAGGGGAATTTTTTTGAAGAAATTATGAATTACGAGACTATAATTGCTGTGTGCGCGGCTGCCCAAGAGATGCTTCTGCTTGGGAAGTGACGCAACCATCGAAAAGTTTCATAGCCCGAGGGAAATTGTTTCATGCAGAGCGAACGATCGTGCTTTATAAAGTCCCCATATATACATAAATGTAGGTATCACATCTCTCCAGTTAAGTCAGTTCTCGCCTTGTGCATAGGAAATTCTCGTGGATGGCATCCAAATGGCCATCGCAAGTCCATCTTGGGCAACAAAAATCAACTCTCTTTTGGCATAAGGCGCGGGGAATGCGGGGAGATACGAAGGGGAGAGCTGTGTTCAGAGGATCGCGAGGAGTTATTTGTCACTGTCACGCGGGCATTTTTGCATTTTCCACCATTTCTGCATATTTGACCTTCAAATGAAATTTCTGACTAATGATCTTTCGCACGTAAATGAATATTTCCGCGAGTTTTTGCCTCATTCGTGTTGGCAAAATTGTTGGGGAGTGCGATGGGTTGAGCCAAGTTTCGGGGTACACAAATGGAGCTACGATGATGGAATGACTGATGGATGGACAGTGTGGACGAAGATGATGGGGAAGATAAGAAAAATTCCTCACAACCACAAGTCTTCACTTCTTCGCGCGCACTCTTTTTGGCTCCTTATGTCGATGGAATGCCAACAGTTGAAGAGCTAAAAAGAGGCAATTTCTCGTCTGAATATTTTATACACGCAAACTCACTGAATATAATTCCTCATTAAGGCTTTGTTTATTCAACATTCAAGATAAAATTGATATTTTTGCCTTGCAAATGGCACGGCAGAAGTGTCGGGCACTTTCCTCCCTCCTCACATCGTTTTCTTCCTTTATTATTAATTCCATTAATTCAATTCCTTCTATTCTTGAATATCTTTTAAATGTAATACAAAATGTGAATTGCATTAAATTAACTAATGCAAAATTTCTTACAAAATAGCCCCACAGTAGGTAAAATAATGCAATCATAAAGTGATTAGATTAACATTATAATCACTAAAAATCATGCAATGATTTTTGCGTTATATGATTTAAAGTTCTTAAACATTTTCTTTATTAATCGCATAAAGAATTAAAAATATCGCTCAGATTAATCTAAAATTAAGCGACTTCTTAGTCTTTTTTTTTTTAACTTAAGTCATAGAAATTAAAGACTTAATTTTTCAATCAAAAATCAAGAAAATTCTGGACGTTTTTTTGTTAATTTTCTTTAAATATTATTAAAACGAATCAGGCCAAAAATCATTAACAAATAAATTCTAAATCAATTTAAGTGATAGGACCACTTCTTTAATGCTTTTCATATTAATCGAATTGCTTTCATATGATCAAGCTTATAATGAACTCCGCCCATTGAAAGCATCTTGCATCTTTCACCATCCACAGTGAAAAAAAAAACAAGAAAATTATTTTTCATTTAAATTATTCATAATTTTATTTTAAATTACACACCATCTTGAAGCTTAATTAAGCGCACTATATGAGAAATTTCCCTTTCGACTGCCAATAAAAGTGAATATGCGTGGAAAATGGAAAACACGTGTATTCAAATGGGAATCAATAAACAAATCAAATTGGTTTTAATTAAATTCCCAATGTTCGCATGATTAAAATATTGAAATTCTTCCAAAACTTATGTAGTTGCAGCAAAAAGGTGGGCGCACCGATTTACAAAAATGTATAAGATTGAGAGGAATTTCAGAGAAGTGTGCTCAATCATGAATGAAGGGCATTTTCCGGTTTTTCTCCAGCCATGAGGCAAAAGTCTATAATTTTCGACTAAAACACGCATTAGATTTTGGCGTACTTTTTGTGTGGCTATTAGCACGAATTTTCATATTTTTTTTGCATGCTCAAAGCCCAAAGGGAGGCATGTTAACCATAGGTTTGGGGCTGTTGTAGAGCTACCTACATTCTCCGGCCAAACTTGCTCTCCCCTGGGGGTGCCAATGAAGTTTGGGATGTG
The DNA here is from genome assembly GCF_024334085.1 of Lutzomyia longipalpis. Classification (NCBI taxonomy): domain Eukaryota; kingdom Metazoa; phylum Arthropoda; class Insecta; order Diptera; family Psychodidae; genus Lutzomyia; species Lutzomyia longipalpis. The sequence goes on along the minus strand of NC_074708.1, from coordinate 13,867,660 downwards.
CAGCATCCACGAAAGCAGGTGGGGCTGGGCAGGAAGAAGAAGATTTCTGGGCGATATATACAATTTTTTTTAAATGAGTGTGGAATAAGAATTCCTCACGAGAGAGAGTGTAGTAGGTAGGTATAATTATTATTCTGTTGGAGAGTGTGCATTTTCTGGTGGCTTCTTTTCTTTTTATTTTTGCATGGCCTCTGGAGGAGAGGCTGTGTGGTGAGTGAAAAGGGCCAATTAGCGTGTGTGTTCGGAATCTGAATATTTCGCTGCCCAACTCCGCGCGGCTACTGTGGAGCCCTGAAAAACCTCGCGCATCATGTAGATGAAGATGGTTTCTTAAGCATTGGGCAAGGCATTTTTTTTTGGTCCATTTGCAGACGCTGGGCGCGGTGGTGTGTGTGTATGAATTGATGGTCGTATAAATATTTTGGCCGAACCAAATGGTGGCTCACAGGTCGCTTAGTTGGAGGCTGGCAAACTGAAATATGTTCGACGTGGCCCCCTAGGGGCTATACTTTAATGACTTCTTGCACCATCTGTGGCCGAGGAATGTACCACTGCTATGACTTTCAGGTGTGATAAGTCTGGCTCTCATGCCATACAACTCCACGCTTTTTCTTCGCCATCCTCTCCGCACCATCGCCCCATCATTCCATTGGGCTCTCTTTTCTTCTTTCTGTTCCCTCAACCAAACAAACCTTAATATGTAATGTATTTTGACTGTGTGTTGGAGGTGATTCTTTCTGCGTGGTCACTCCACGTTCAAGGGCACCATCTCTTGTGGTGTGTTGCCATGGGTATAAATTTGATTTAGCCACGGAATTCCTCAGCGTTTCACTCCCTCCGCGCACATCGTCCGGGCTCAAGAGAAGAATTAGCTACTGTGTTGTGCAAGACATTCTTTTCTTATTCTTCTCTTGACATCATTTCTTCACGGCATATTTAAAAATGGTTAATATTTCAAAAGAGATTTACATGAAATTATTCCTTCTCCCTACCATAAACGTATAATTTACACATTATATATTTTTTTTAAACAGCAAAGAATTTTTTTTTTCTTTCTCTCTCTCTCTCTTGCCTTCTATTCAAATTACATTTCGTGCTGAAGATGTAAAAAAAAAAAAAAAAAAAATTGTAATCTTCAATTTTGCTACAGCTTTTCGTTGGAATTCCTCAGCATTAAAAAATTATAATGCGAACGTGAGTTTGATATTAGGATTAATAGACTGTGGTGAAGTTATTCAAGAATTTTTACACATTAAACTGAAATTCTGAATACCCCCTTAAATTGACCTACAATTTAGCAAAATATTTAAAAGATATTTTTTTAACCCTTCAAAAACCGCGCGAGGAACACTCTCATAAAGGGCTCAGCGCTGAGATTTCTTTCAGAAGAATGGATTTCTTTAACACAAATACATTTACACAAGAATGTAGGAAAATTGTGAAGGAAAAGCTGTCTTTCACATCAGAATCTAGCCACTGGCGTACAGAGGGTTAAATCTTTTTCTTTAGCTAATATTCTTAGTTTTCTCTTGAAATTTCTCAGCATAAGACCTTTAATGTTATGCAACTTAACGTTAGGAACCTTCCAAGATTTCCAATGAAATTCTAAAACCTACAATTTGATATCCAACATACAAAAGAACGTTAAAAGACTGTTTTTTTTTTAATTGCATAATCATAAGATGTTGACAGTGACCTTTCAATGTTCAATGACCTTTCTTTTGCATTTTAAATTCTTGGTGGACATGTAGCAGTTTTAGTTTAATTTATTCAAATTATACACTCTCTGTACAACATTCTTGGTTCGTACTAAAAATTCTTCACTCCACAAATACTTGATTATTGCATTCGAATATGCTAAGATTGGTACGCGCAAGAGCAAGAGGAGGGTGGGGAGGTATAGCTCTTTAAATGAGAAAAGCATTTAATAGAAGAATTTGCACAGCAAAACCCATTTCATTGCACTCCATTTAAAACAGCATGGATTTTAAATAACATAACTTGCAGCAAAAAAATCCATGCTTTAGCATTCCCATTTTAATGCTATTTAATCTCAAAATATTCTTAGCGGGTGTTGCATCAGAATTTCTTCGCTCTCATAAATGTGTTACATTAAATGCGTGTTTAACATAAATTACTCTATCCATTCTACAACATACTGCCATGGGTCGTTGTTTTTAGAACAAATTGCAATTTTTTTTTCAAGTGTTGATGGTAAAAACGATCCAATGGTGAGAAGAAATATAACGAAAAATAAAAGATAAAAATAAAAGGAGATCATTTAATTGGCTGTCGGATGAAACTGTGAGGTGCATGGAGGTCGTGTTGTTTGAGAAAATCTCCATGCAACATTGTTGCCATCCAATGTGACGGGATAATGAAGTGAAGGGTTAACAATTTGCATTAATGTTGGCATAAAGTGTTACAATGTGTACAGCGTGCTGGCAAGAGAAAATGCCCGCGTTTGAGATGTTTTCTGCGCAATGTGCGGGGTTATATGTACTACCTATAAAAGAAGAAAAAAAATTTGGAATTTAGGATGCACTCACGAGTTTACACGGCATTTTGCTATGTAGTTGCACTGTGGGGCAATTTAAAATAAATACCTATCGCCATTTTATAAAATAAATATAATGATATCGTTGCATTTTAATTTTCCAATCCCAAAGAGACGATGCTCTCTAAAGAGAGATGGAATTTATGGATGCTGAAAATATTCCAACCATATGTAAATGAAAATGTGTGTAAGAATCCAGTTCAGTAGCTTATAACTTGGTGTGCACGTTAATAGGCGATAGCTCTCTGACTTTGCCAGTGAGAATGCAATTCTTATGGCGTCATCTTTCCTGCAATTCGAATGAAACTAGTTGCACATTACATAGCACGCAGAATTATATATAGCAAAATGTACCATATATAACATAAAATGTACATATAAAAAGTATATGTATGCTGTACGAAAGACTTGCTTGGATTTGTTATTGAATTAAAATAGATCGCTTTCTATTTCATAAAGATAGATTGACAGAGAAAAATTGATCTTCATCCGTTTTTTTTATGTATTTTTATGCTCTGTCATTGAAATGATTCCTTTGGTAATTTATTGAGTGACACCACATGGAGCACATTAACATTTATCCCCAAAGAATGTGCAGCAATTGACCACAATGATGATGGGCTATTGATGTGTTCAGAAGCATTTAAAAGTATCCACAAGGGATCATATTCCACCACACCGATGATCGGCGATCCCCATTTGACTTTATGTTGGGATGGCATCAATTGGCATTCCATTGCGTATTATTGAGCATGAAAACAAATCAAACTTGTCACACTTTGTCGCACCACCGGACTGCGCGAGGATGACACAACAACTCTGACCTTGTCATTCCAATCGCCATAGTTATGCTTTGTTAATTAACAAGACGCGAATACAATGAAGAAAACACGCTGTGACGTACGCACGTGTATACCCGCCATTGCCTTAATCTTTACGATTTGCTATATACTCACACAGCCCCCTGGCAGACCACGGGCCCAGGTGAATTTATTTAGACCATTCTTCATTCTTCCTATTGTCTATTTTAATTTATTTTGCTCTCTTGGGAAATTTTTCCATCTTTAAGTTTTAAATGTCACTGAGAAATTTTTAAAAGTTAATAAAAATATTAAAATAATAAATTTTAGTGAATTTTAGAGTCAAATTGATTTATTCTATGTGTTAAAAAAAAGTCATAAAGCAATACCGAAAAAAGAAAATTAATTAAAGCTAAAATTGACTAAAAGGGTTATGTACTTCCATAAGGGATCAACGTTCATACAATAAAATATTTTCGTGGACATTTCAAGGTGAAATTCAATACAAAACCTCTGGGAAAATCAGCCGATAATTTATTTTTCAAAAGAAAATTGTTTTCTTAATTCTCATTAAGCACTGCATAGTTTGCGTGAGGTTTGATACTTTATCTAAAAGCTTAATGATGGAATGAAAAATTATTCTCTCATTGAGAGAACATCTCATTTTCATCAGCAAATGCGTCATTTTTTTTCATGAGAATTTGTGGAATTTCCTCAATATTTAGATTCCACAGGAATGTAAAATCAACTATATTAGAGAATTCTCATATGACTCACTCCAAACATTCTCCGGAGAAGATTGATCTTTTGTGGTTTTGGTGGAGATTTCTAAAATATGCGTAGATAATTCTTTTTGAATTGAGAACCTTGTTGGAAAATGTGTGTCGTTTTACGCCTTTTTATTCATTGAAAATTCTTTAAAAAATGTTAAGAAGAATTTTATGGCTGTACGTGTGAATAATTTTATTCTTGTAATAGACCAGGTAATACATAGACTTCCTTTCTTTTAATTTCATTAAAATTTTCATTACAACTATGACTTATTTTCAAGAGAATTTCTGAGAGAGGAAGTTTTAGCTGATAATTTAGAGCTTTCAAAGCACAAAAGTTTAAAGAAAAAAATTATTGAAGAACTAAGAGCTTTTAATTTACAATTCTCCCATTTCCTTCTAAGAAAAAGACACAATAAATGCAGAGCTTTATTTAGATTCTTTTTATTCAATTAAATAAATAATTTAGCAACAATTTGCTGATGTTTACAAAAGGCAAGCAGAGAGTTTATTTATGTAGGTATAAATGCATAATAAATTCCTCAAGCTTAACCCCATATATATACATTCCAACAATTATAATTTTTGCTGGAGTTGTCTATATGGGGAGCTAGTAAGTGCTATGAAAATGCAATTTTATGCATCCTTAAGCACTGAATTATTGAAATTCCACGGCAGAAGCTAAAGTGTCATATGTTAAACCTAATCGCGCACAATCGCCAATGTTTAATGTGCTATTTGTGTATTGAATTGCTTTAATACCAATTTGATTGCCGCTGTCGGCAGAATTCCACGCATTTATTTCTTCTCTTCGTTGTTGTTTTTTTTCGCCATTCAAAGAAAATCGTGAAAAAATGCCCACACTTTTCATTCCAATTGCAATCGATCTGAATAATAAAATGAAAATTAATATTCATGATTTTACTGGTGCTGGCGCAACTCGTTTGAAGACCATCATCGTGCCAATTTTTAGTGTTGTGTGGAATTGCGGAAATATCGCCTCTTTTTTCCCGCGCTCCACGTCTTATCACACCACTCCTTTTCCACCAAGTATTTTGGGGGCATCGCAATTGCTGCACATTCCACGCGCAGTTGTTATTTGTAATTAGCGTTGATGTCATCAAGTTTAATGAATTTTTTTGTCTTATAAAATTTAAATGAATCTCTCTCTGTTCTGTTTTGCAGGAAATACTTCATGAGAGTTACTGCAGCTGGTAACGATGCAGCATGCGAGCTTTTTGTACCGTCAGCGCGCCCCTCGAGGTCTGCGCGCCACCCACACGCCCACTGTGTCCAGGTGCAAGATTCCTAGCGCTAAGGTATGTAGCACATCTATGCGTATTACCTGACTTCTTCACACTGCCCCCGCATTGATTCTTTCACGTGTTTTTTTTTTCTCCTAAATAAATAGACTGCTGGGTACACCACAAGCGCGCACTCTTTACTTTCTAGTAGAAGCCAAGAGTCGCGTACGCGAAGTCTATGCACAGACATGCCTTCATTTTGCCAAGCAGGGTATGCTCGATACAGAACTCTTCGGTCTGGCTGTTCTCACAGGTAAAATGAAAATTCTCTACTTTTTCATTAAGATTCGGGTTCGTTTCTTCAACGTGCATAGAAGTCTTTTGTCTTAATTACTACAAAATTAATAATTTTCCACGGAAATTCAGCATTTTCATGTTCTTCCCTTGCTCCTTCAATGCTATTTTTGTCTATAATTTTGTCATGGACAATTTTCCCGATTTTCCCCATAAAATTCAACCCCATTTTACCAAAATAATTCTCAAAATTCTTACGGAAAAAAATTCAAAATTCATTCCATTGCAATACCCCAAAAAATGCTACATGTTGCAGATGGGATGAATTGAAAGAACAAAAAAAACACGAATGAATGCTAAATTTTATCATCACGTCTCCACATTTCGCTTTGGCACAACAGCAACGAATGAAAAAAAAATGTGCAGTGTGTTTATTTGGTGTGGAACCCTGCAAGAAAAATTTTTGGCTTCAGTCATAAACATTACGTGGAGCTATCTCCCCTTTTGCCCCAACGCGCGCCCCTTTTGTGTGGTTCAACATGCAGAGGTCGTTTTGGAGAGCATACCACGGAGCAAGCAGAGGTGCCCGCGCGTCGTTTTCGGGACGTGAAGTTGGGCATGGTGTGTTTTGTACATACTCATGTAAATAGCCGAGTTATACATACCAAGAGAGTGGAGAGAGAGAGAGAGAGCCTGAAAAAAGACACTTTATCTTCCAACATCATCTCCCAACCTCTTCCACCACAACGTGTGTAATTCTCTGTCCTCAGCTCGCGGTTCAAACAAATGACTTGCGCTACGCCAGCGGCCGCCAGAACAAGAAGAAGACCGTATATCCCATCAGACCACGGTTACCCCCCTCCCTCGCCCTGCTTCCACACCCGCGGATGGCGCGGATCCCACATTGGCTCGTCCATAATTGCGCTCAGAGCCAGCAGCTACCTGAATTACCAAACACGCGTCTTACGTCTCGAGATTCCATTCCGAATATTCGTATTATGTACCTTCAGCTTTATATTATGTATCCGCGCCACACATATATAACTCCGGCCACAATGAAATATATAGCAAGCCGTGATGCTCAATTGGACTCGGTTGAGGTGTTCTTTGCCATGCGTTCCAAACCAAACCGTCCAACATGTTTTCTCTACCATTTCGGGTGATTGAGGATTTTGGGATGTGAACAGAAAAGTAGTTTGGAATTTTTATAAAGTTCTACAATAGATATCAGATGTTAGTTTTTTTTGTTGCTTTAAACTCTTCGGGGGTTATTAAAAGAGTCATACAAACATATTTTTTTTAGGGATTTGGAGTTTTTTTTTCAATAAAATTATTTCTTGTTGTCTTTAAAAAAAATGTTTTTTGAAGAACAATTCATTGTAATTTGATTTTAAATTCAAAAGGAATATAGGATTTAATAATTCTAAGAACGTAATAAAATTCAGTTAGTTAAATTAATAATTATGTGGCACGATTAACTCTAATAAGTTAAATTATTTTTCTATGTGTAGAAAAAGCTTTCTTTTTTTAAATTTTCTGATTGTATTTTCCTTATTATTTTTCACTCGATTATTTGTGCGCATTTTCATTGAATTCAAAGCTTTTTTTTCAATCGATTATTTTAAAATGAAAGTAAATTAAAAACAATATGTACCCGAATTTATGCAACAACCAAATACCGAATTTATCTCTTTGACTACATGAAGGGTTCCTCGGTATAGCTGCTATGTTCCTTTGGAAGAGTTTTCTGTGGTGTTGTGAGCATTCTTTCGAGATTCTTCTCCTCTCTCTCTCAATCTTACTGGGCAGCCTCCGTGGTGTTTTATTTTCATTATATATGCCCGAAGCAAAAGAGCAACAGCAGCAGCAGCGGCATTCAAAAGTTGCTTATATTGCTATACATATAAGTGGGGCTTTGGCCACAGATATACACAGAGAATGTGTCTTGTATAAGATTTTTCGATGAATCTGTTGGGATGTGTTTTTATATTTTATGATGGGCTGTTTGGCAAAGGAATGCGGCCCAGTCGGAGAAGAGACCACGGCGAAGAAATGAATAAATAAATTGCGCGAGGTATGGGTTATAAAAAAAAATCAATGTGTGTGCCTATAATAAAATTAAAATAAGATACCCCGCGATGGAAAATGCTGAAATATACAGAAATTCAAGAGACACGAATGAAGAAGGCAAAAAAAAATGAAAACACCAACGATTGTGGCACACACAGAGAAAATTATTTTTTTTTGTTGCTCGTCGCGGCTCAAATTATGAAGAGCAATAAAATAAATTTCAGTAAATTAGTGCTCGTCGGTTTGAAGAAAAAAATCCACCTTACTTTTGGCCATCCTCCCCATTTTTTGCCAAAATTTCATCACGAAGGAATTTATTTTCGATGAATTTCAATGTATTGCTAATTTTCCACAGCATACACAGGGCTCCAGCATCTTTTCTTTTCTTAAATTTCATTTTAAAAATTCATTTAACAATCAATAGCGTGGGCAATATTTCCATATGTCCACTGATGAATTCAGCAATTAATTTATGCTCCTCTTGCAAGAAGAAATAAACATGCGGAGAAACTGAAAAAGAGCTTCTTTCAATATTTTTTGGTCAAACTCGTTCGTGAAACTCAATCAAGTAAGAAACCTCGCGCGCGAAGTCTTTGGTTTGTTTTATGCAATGAATTGAAATGAAAAAGAACTCAAAAATTTATGCAAACTCTATTACAAGATAAACTTCTTCTTTTGTGTTAGCACCCACTTAAAAGTCTGGGAGTGTTGTTAGATGATAATTTATGGATATCTTGTAAAATCTCTTCTGGATATCTGAAAAGACTTATTTTTTTATCTAAATTTGTTTTTATAATGAAAATGCAATTTGCGGTTAAGAACCAAGAATTTAAGAATTTCTGCTTATTCTTAGAAAGGAATTTTATCTAATTTTGAATTGGTTTATTTTAATATTTTCTCTCAGTTTTAGATAAACTGTTAGTTATTTTTAGATTTGTTTTAAAGTTTTTGACTTCTACCAAATTTAAATTAACCAGTTATCTGTTTTGGTTCTATTTATAGCAATTTTTATTTCAATTCTTTGTTTTATTAGGTAAATGATGTTAATTAATTCTATTTCTCTTTTTTAAATTAACAGATTTTTCATTTTCTTGTATAAGATATCTAACCAAATATAATCAATTTTAGCTGTGATTTAGTACAGCTTTTTTTAATCTGAATCTGATTATTTAATTAATTTAGACTAAACTAATAGCTAATCTAAACTACATAATTTACCTCCATTTAAATCAAACGTTTTTTTTTTATTTGGATTTTTTTTACATAGAATTCGATTTAATTTTAATCACTTAATAATGCGTGTATGAACCGATTTAAATTAATTTCTGGGTACCTACATATTTTCTTATAAAGAAAGCACGGAATTTTTCATCAATTTACCTCATTTTTCATTCAAAAAGTTTTTTTATTAGCTGTGATTTTCAAATTATAAATTAAACAATTTCTCCCTGAATTTCCTCCTAAAAAAAACATTTCAAGATACTTCTTAAGATGCTACAGAGAGTCGAAGAAAAAAAAAACATTTTGGGAGAGAAATAACGAAAACAAGGCAAAAGGCACAAGAAAAAAAATGTAAAGTTATAAAAAGTACAACTCTCTGTGGGTAAAAAAAAAAGAGCATCGGAATGTGACCTTTTCGAATTGGTATTGGATCTCTGTGTTGATTCTTTTCGTCTTCAACTCACCATGGGTATGTTCATTGCGCCCAGCGAGTTCTCGCTCTCTCTCTGGGTTTTCAATTCAGCATTCGCATGCTGGCGACTTTGGGGTTTTCTCCTCTTGTGCCCTTTTAGTCTTATATCCAGCCCAAAAATCATCCTTCTGCGAGTATCGCGCGCCATTCCATGGTGAACCTCCTGACGATGTTCTGTGTAAATGTGTGGTGGTCCCATGCCACGGTGACCCTCTGTATTCGCTCAGATTGCAATGTAGGTTTTAATTTTATTTTCTGCTACAGATGTGCTGCATTCCAGAAATTCATTCATTGTCATCGAGGTGTTGGGGTCTTTTTAAAAGTAATAAAAACCTCACGATATTTTCGTTTGTGCTGAAAACTCGTTCGTTTGTCGCGTTTCTTTTCCTTCCATGCGCGCAGAAAATGTGTATATGAACATACCTAAGAAAGAAATATGTAGGTATATTGTGGCAGAAGCATTGTTTGCCTATATAACGTACCTACCTACCTATATACCCCGTAAGAATTAATTGATGATTTTTTTTGTGTACTTCATCTTATATACTTCACAAGAAGTAATTACAACTGGCGGAGTGCATGAAACTTCTTCTCTTCGAACGGAATAGCATTCCATCTTTTTGGAGCGAATCCATCTCTTGGCGTCCACGAAAAAAAAGAAAGAGTGTTGAACTCACGCGAGTTTTGGGCTCTTTCTTCCAGATTTTATAAGTATTATATTGGGGAAGGCTTTAATGTTGAATTAAGAAGGTAAAAAAAAAACGAAAGAATCAAGAGAGATGCGAGCTTGATGAAATGACATCATATGGAGATGAGGAGGCACCCAGTCGTCCAAAACCTATTTACAATCTTAACCTTTTGACACCTTCTCCGTGGATCTTGTGTGTGCTCTCCAGCGGACTCTCCCCCATTGCCAACGGCGTGGCCACAAACTTCACATTCACAAAACAATTTATGATTATTGTTGTGATCTGCGCGAGCACAATGAGACGAAGAAGAAGGTTGAAGATGGAAGGAAGACCAACAACAACAAAAAAGCAACCAGTGAGACGTCCACCAAACGCGAGACCACATTCCAAACGACTTTTTTCCCATTTGCCTCCACACTTCCCCGGCTTTAACCCCAAAGAGATGTATCTTTTGCCCATTTTTCATCGATTGCAATAAATTTTAAATTTGTCGTCTCCAATTGCCAGAATGCAACACGGAACGACCAACAAATTTTTTTTGACACAGCCCGTAGATCATTCTATTGATGTGCAAGCGCTCTCCAACAGCCCCATCATCAATATCCTTTTTTTTTAATTTATTTTTGCCAAAAAGGAATTTTTAATGTGCTAAAGGAATTCTTTTTAGCACTCTTTGGCTCTTCTAAAAGCAAAATTATTAAATGTTGCGGGAAATTGGGTTTTCTTTCCTTGGAAAATTTAAACCTTCATGTTTGATTACAAAAATTGATATATATTTTTTAGGTGCTCCTTTTAATCCGAAATTTGGTCTCAAAAAGAAATTCTGGTTGCTATTTTCAAAATTTTCTTGATTGATCTGCTTTATGACTGGCTAACCAAACCTTCTAATATTTTTAATTTCTTCTGATTTTCTCAGAAAAATAATAGGTGTATTGACTTTACAAAATTGCAGAAAAATATACCTACATTACATATAGTGTTAATAAATTAATTAGGCTTTGCTTCTTTATTAGAATTTTATTTGTTTTATTCAAAAAAAAAAAAATAATACAGTAATGCCTCGAAGTAGAACTTTGTTCAATTCTTTAATTTGAGTGAACTGTAAAATTTTTCTGAAACAACTAAGTCGTTTAAAATTATGAGTTTTCCAACATTATTTTTCTGTTAGATTTTCCTGGTTTCTAGGCTAGCGGAAAAGTCTTATTTATCAAGTTAAATTGAAAACTTTAAACAAACATTAAAATTAAACAAATAATTGTTGGAGTGTCTTGATATGCATTACAACATTCTTAGCATCTAAGCTGTGATTAATCTTGATAAAAATCATGTCTTTTTTAATCTTTTGTAAATCGATAACCAAATATATCTTCTTACAAAGAATCACTGAAAAAATAAAAGAATTACTACTGCGGGATCCCACTGTAAATCATTTCTTAAGAAAAACTAAATCACAATAAAAATTCCAATTAGGAATATTCAAAAAGTTATTTAAAGAACCTTCTCTTTAGCTTAAATTCTCTTATCACCTTGGCAACAGAAATATCAAGAAGAAAATCATACTTCTTTAGCGAGTTAGGAGAGTGAAAGAAAATTCCGCGTGTATTGTGGACCCATCGCGATGAACTCAAAAATCCATCATGTTTCTTTAGGTGATTATCACATTGGAATTCGCAATTTATTGCAAATTCTCCGGAGATGACTCGTTTTCTTCATTCCGACACACACACACACTGTTGTTTGCAATTAATGGCACTGGAGGAAGCCTTTAAGATGAGCGCGCGAAAAAAAATGAAGAAGTGTACAGAAGAAAGACAAACGACACTACAAAATATTTTCTTAATTGGTGCAAATTATATAGCGCCGTGCTGACTTTCCGTGGAAATATTTGAAATTGTTAGTGTGTGGTGTATTTATTAAAATCAGAATAAATTATTTCAGCATGTGGTGTTTATTTTCTTTTCTTTTTTTTTATCTTCTTCAGATGGCGAGTATCTCTTTGCCGATCCCGAGAGCAAATTGTCCAAGTACGGCCCCAAGAGTTGGCGTTCATCTCACACGCATGTAAGATCAATTTTTTCTTCACTCATCATAATAATTTTTGAAATCATCTAATTTGCTTTAATTCTGTTCATTTTTTATATGAGATTTTATCAAGAAAATTAGATCACGAAAGTCAATCATAACGCGTCCAGTTATAAGAGTTGGTGTCCCACAACGTCTAGAAGTTTGTTTATGCGATGTAGTGCGATTTGTAAGCAGAATTAGTAGGCAAAGTTGATTTTTTTTTTGTAAAATTCGGCAATTTGATGGATAAAAATGGTTATATCTCTGGTTCTATAAGACCTACAGAAATTTCTTGACTAGTTTTGGAAAGGTCTTGAAATAAACTATAATCTGACATATATTTCGATACATTTCAAGGTGACCTCTAGAACACAAAATGGCGGATTTTTGTTTCACCAAAACAGTTTTTGGCATTTTTTGTCTCGAAGGAATGGTTGTAGAGGTTTCTGATGTCCTAGAAAGTTGTAGAGTTTTGCAAAACCTTTAATTTGATACTAAGATGAGCAAAATCGGACAAGCCGTTCAGGAGATATGGCTCTTAGAACTTTTCAAATTCAAGAATTTTTCAAATGGCTATATCTTCTAAACGGCGACATAGAATTTCTTCATTTTTGGACTGGTACAAGATTATTAGTCCTGCTACAACATATCAAAATTTAAAAGAAATCGATAATGGGGATTCGGAGATATTGCCCCTTAAAGTTAGGCAATTTTTGTTTTTGATTTAAGCGCCTCTTGTGGTCATTTTTAGAACTTGAAATGTTTTAGACAGTTGTAGGGCTTCTTAAAACCTTTCATTTGATACCAAGATGATCAAAATCGGTCAAGCCGTTTTCGAGTTATATTGAAAAAACACTTTTTGCTTTAGGCCGCCATATTTGCTAAACCGCTTGACCGATTTTCAAGTATGATTTATCGATGAAAACGTCTCACTGAGCTCTACAACATACTAAAATTTCAGACCTCTAGCTGTAAGGGAAGTGGTTGATGGTAGTTCAAAATGGCGGATGGCGGCCATCTTGGATTTTGAAAATGCAAAAAAATGAAATTTTACACCCATATTTCTATAGAAAAGTTCAAACCCGAAGTCTCTATCTGTTACCGTTCTCAAGATATAAGACAAAGTTTGGACCACCGGTAGGCCGGCCGGAAGGCCGGCAGGCCGGCCGGCAGGCCGGCCGGATCAAAAATTTTCCACCACCATTTTCGTAATGTGGGATGTCTAAAACGTGCTCATACCAAGTTTGAACCCGATCTGAGGTGGTCGGTTTTTCCGACGATTACAATACTTGGTGTTGGCCACGAAGTGGAACACCAACTAATAAATACGGTTCAAGGGAAAATTATCTGTGAATGAAATGTGTTCAAATATTCGGTATTTAGAAAATTTATTCGGAACAATTATAAAATTTATTCACTTTAATGGATAGAGTTCTGATTTAAAATTTTTGGGAAATATTTCACAAAAAAGAACATTTTTAGCTAAAAAGAATTTTTTCTTCTTCCACAGGGCCTCGACGCAAATGGTCGCCCTCTCCTGGAGCTGCATTTTCGTGTGCAGTTCTACATCGAGAGTCCGCTAATGCTACGAGATGAGACCTCCCGCCATTACTACTACCTTCAGCTGAAAGCCAACGCAGTGTCCCGTGATGTGCCACGTGAGTGTTCGGAACAGAGTCTCCTCCTGCTTGGTGGTTTAGCCCTCCAGGCGGATCATGGGGATTCTCCGGAGGAGCAATCAACCGACTACTTTCGCCTCGAAGACTACATACCATCTTCAATGCATTCCTCATGGGGTGCATCGGCGCTTAACTCCTGCCATCGTGAGTACCGTGCCATGTCACGTGCAGACGCCGAGACGCACTACATACGTGAAGCTTGTGCCCTCCACGAAGCCATAAATGCCCACATGTTCCGCATGAAGAGCACAAAGGGTGACACAAGTCCAGGATCTGTGTGGCTGGCGGTATATGCGAAGGGAATTAAAATTCTCGGGGATGCCAGTACATCAACCACATTCCTCTGGCCCACAATAAGTAAGCTCAGCTTTGAACGGAAGAAATTTGAAATTCGCTCGGGGGACAACAAGATCACCCTGTATGCGAGTAGTGATGAGAAGAATAAGATGCTCCTGGCTCTTTGTCGGGAAACCCATCAGTTCTCCATGAAGATCGCCCCACGATTGACGGAGGCAATAAAGCGCGAAGAGGAGGAGAGTAGCTGCATCCACACGTGCTACATGTACTCACGATCGCTGCCCTACAACAAGAACAAGAATGATCAACGTATATCGGTGATTAGTAGTACGAGTAGCAATACAACGTCCGGCATTATAAGTGATCGTGTCCATTCGGAGGATGAGCTGGAGATTATGATCAATTCCCCTCCAGCTGTACCCATTGCAGCCCCCAGTACGGAGAGCTTAGCCCTGGCACATCTTCTCGATCGACCCAGTGTCAGTCGGCAGGCATCTTCCGTTGGGCAGGTCTCCCTGAAGGGCTTGGAAGACACCCTGGCGGCACTGAGTGTGCGATCAACAAGTAGTGGTGGTGAATCAGCTGAACCGCAAGAACGCAATTCCGCACCAGCAGATCGTACTTCCAATGACACAGACTCACCGGGATCGCAGCACAACATCAGCTCACAGTGCTCCTCAACGTGTAGTACTGTTGTTGTAGCCACTGATACCACAACCCTTCCGAGTCCACCACAAACCAATACAAGACGCCATAGCACCTGCTCAAGTCTCGAACTTGGCTTCAGTCACACCGCACAGAATTCTGTGCTGAGTGAAGTCACCTCAACGTGCCTCAATCACGACGAAGAGGAAGAAGAAGGATCCTCCCTCGGAGTCTACACACTCGCACACACGGCCCCACCAACGGAAACCAGCGGTGTGTACACGATGAATAGCAGTGAAATGGCCGAATCTGAGAGTCACGAATCCTCCCACTATGGAAGTTTCCAGCCTAATGAGAGTATCGCAAATCTCGATTCAGTGGATGGAGATGACTTTCGGCACAGGCTCAATAGTGACGCCACAACGGACTTCCGTGTACGTTCTGACTCCAATGTGAGTGCTTCGGGTTCCTTTAGGGGTGATGGAAGTGATCCCACGGACAATAAGCATGCCCTCCTGAGTGCTGAAGAATTGACTGACCTCATCGTTGGGAGGGGTACGTACCCAAATAGGAAGACTGTGAGCAATACGTTGGATTCTGATTGTGACTACGTGACACTACCACTACCGCTGGAGGGTGATAGCTACATTCAAGGGCATCAGGATACAGCACCGACTGAGGAGGAATTCGAATTGGATATAATGGCAAATCCACCGGCACCACCAAAACGAATCAATAGCACTGGAAGGAGTTCTTTGGCAAACATTGTACCCGCACGGAGATCACCACCTCCCTACAATTCACGCCATGAAACGACGGGTTTGTGTGGACCGGCTGTACGTGAGGAAGTACCTGTGATTCCCCTACGGGATCCACCACCGTATCCACAGCAACCAACCCCAAGAGCTCCTCCACCGAGTGCACCCCTTCCCGCAGCAACTTCCCTGAGTTCAGTGATCCCCGAAGAGGCAGCAGCGAGATTTATCACCACACGGCCACACATAAATATCCTCAAGGCGCATACGAGTGTCGTGGGGGAGAAACCGAGCTTTGCAGCACCCACAATTCAACCATCAACGCCCGCTGTTACCCCCACAACATCAACCCTGAATGCTCCGACGACAATTGGCATTCCCATTGTGCCGTATAGCCTGCATACACCCCACAAGAGCATGTCTGCCATTCCACCACCTCATACACCCTATTTGGAAGCCACAAACACATCTCCACGCACCTGCGTTCTGTTGCCGGTGATAAAACCCCGGCAGTACCTTCCACCACCCCCACAGACTCCTCGTCAACCACCTCCACCCCCTCCACCACAGCTCGCCACGGTGTACTCATCGCAATTGGCACGATCGCAAATTGAGCTGTACCAGCAGCAGCTCTACAGTGACGTGGACTACGTGATCTACCCCATTCAGGACCCAGCAGTGAGTCAGCAAGAATACCTGGATGCGAAGCAGGGGTCAATCCTAGCGGCAATGGCACAGAGTCCACCGCCACCGCCGTATTTAGCCTACCACGCGGCACCATCCACAAGTTCCTGGGACACCTGCAAAGGTCACACAATCTACCGTTCTACGCCCTACTTGCCAATGGCTGTGCCACTCTCCACCCACTCACGCTACGCCTCAACGCAGAATCTCTCCGACTCGTACGTCCAACTCCCTGGTGCCTATTCACCACTCTATTCCCCATCAGTGGCCAGCTTGTGCTCCTCGTATGAGCCACCACCACCACTTCCGCTGCGCCCAAGACCCATCAGCACCAATTCCATCTTCTCCAGATCGCGTTCTGATGACAATATTCTCAATTCCATCGATGCACAGCCCAAGGCGAGGCGTCTACCACCTCCACCACCGGTGGATGCCAAGAGGAAGCTCAAGCCACCCATTCCGACGCCAACGGAAAATCTTCCAGGTAATTTCTTCTACTTTTCTTTTGCATTCGGAAGATTACAAATTCGGTTAATAAAAAATCTTAAAAATCTTTTTTGTGAAAGAATAAAAATTAAAAAATATTTTTTACGTCCACGCAGTATCTGGCACAACAAGCAAATCTGTCGCAGTTCCATCTTCCGCAGTCAAGTCAGGTCAACAGGCACAGATGAATGGAACCACAAAGGCGGAATGTAGCACATCTCCACCCACAATTGACATCCTCACAATGCGTGAGAAGAGCAAAAATATGGATTTGCCCCTAATCTCTGCCCTGTGCAACGATCGATCATTGCTGAAGCAGACCAAGGCGTTCGTGATGCCGCGTCACCCACGATCGGGTAGTGGTCAGATGCAGAGCGGTGTCCTGAGTCCCACTATCGCTAGTCACACAGCCATTAAGGGCAAGTACCCCGTTTCGGGTCTGAGCACCGTTCAGCTGGCCAAGCCACGCAAATCCACCGTAAGTCATCGCCATCCCAGCGACAAGCTCCCCCCGTTGCCGTGTCAGTGTCAGACAAAACCCACGGAGGGCAATAACTACGTGATGGATCCCACACCGACGCCCATCAAGCATAAAAGCTTCAATTCCCAACCCAGCACGTAATCTTTTGTGTTTAAAAAAAAAAGGGAAAATCATCATTTTTTTAGGGGAACATTTCACCCACCGACTGTTTCGTTTAAGGAAATTTGTGAGCTTAAATTTAAAAAAAAATACTAAAAGAATAAAAAAATCTCTAGTAAAAATTTCGCAACATTCTCGTGAAGAAAAAAAGTAAATCAATGGAAAAAATCTGTTCCAAGAGAATTAGCCCCTTAAAGGAAAAAAAAACTAATAAAAGAAAAATCCTTAAATTAAAAAAGAAGGAGAAAAGAAAGAATAGATAGAGTATAAGAAAGCAAAAAAAAAAGTAGAATAAAATGTAATTTTCTAATTGAGAGACAAACAAACTGCATGGAGAACTAAAAAAAAATGAAGAAGAAAGAAATCCAGTAAATAGTAGATTGTAATATTTGTTGTTAAAAGAAAATGATAATATTCAGGTAAAACAATACCTCTAGGGTGTAACTTATATGACTTTTCACTTTTAAAAAGAGAAAATTATAACATAATTAATAAAAATTATTAATTTAGAGACATTTCTGTACTACAAAATCTCTTAAGTTTTTTTTTCTATGTGTAATGTGTAATTAAACATTTAGGATTCTCAATTTTATTTTGTAATATTTTCATTGTTAGACAGAAAATCTTTGTATTTTTTTATACATTTAAGATTATTATTACTGATGCTAGAGTAATAAAAATTTTCAATTTTCATGAAAACTTTTGCTTCTTACTTGTCCAGCTTTACAATAATCGTCTCCATTGGCTTCACTTGGATACTGCTGAAGAAGACCTTTTCCCCCTTGAGAGATCCCAGCATTATTTCTCCCGCATAGAACATCCCCGAGAGGTCAAGGACGAGGGATTTACTTCCAAAATTTGAGATTGATGTGAAGGTATTTCGTCTGGGGTACCATCTTTCGAGGATTAAGATATCATTTTTGCTGTATCTGAAATGGAGTTTATAGAAAAAGAAATTTAATGTGTTTTTAAAAAGAATCTTTCTTTAATTTGTCTCTTTAAATTCTTAAAAAAAATGGATTAGAAATTGATACAGGTAGGGTCAAAATTATGTTTTATACGAAATATTCTTTAAAATAATTTGATTTTCGGAAATATTCTTCATAAATATTCTCTATAGTGAAAATATTCTTCTTAAATATTCTGAGTACTTTGAATATTCTTTAAATATTTCGAATCCCTTGAATATTCTTCAAATATATTCCGAATACTTTAAATATTCCGAATGTTTTGAAGATTCTTCTAAAATATTTTAAACATTTTATATAATACCGAATCCTTCGAATAGATTCTTTAAAATTATTTCTAATACTTTGATTATTCTTCAAAAATATCCTTTAAAATAATTACCTCACAGCAGTATTGAGAACCGATTGATGTTCCTTTATGACGGCATTCTGGTAGATGGAAGGAGAAATTCCACGAAGTCTTATCATCCCTGCCACATGTTCAAAATGATGGAAAGCCACAAAGGCTCCCCGAGGTAGCCAAGGCAAATGCTCTTTCACCGTGAACTGAATTTCCGAATCCCAAACCATTGTTGAGAGATGATGCAGATGCTTGGACTCTTCGTGCTCCCCGAGAGGATCATAAACTTCCTGCAGAGCAACTTCGTCTCCGTAGAAAATGCTCGGAGTTCCCGGAAGCATGAGCTGCATGAGTGTGGCTGCTAGAGAAATATTTGAGCTTGTTCCTTGGGCCAATCTTCTCTCGGTTACACCACCCAAACTCCAGTGAATCCATGGACCAAAACCAGGTGCCAGGAAGCGAGAATTGAGGATTGATTGAACCTTCTCAGCAATGACTTTTGTCCCATTGGAGACATCCACGAAAACATCCACCAAATCCACGCAATGCCTCACCTTCTCCGCCGTGTCATCATCCACAGAGTCAAAGACGAGTTTACTAACCATGAGAATCCGATCAGAGCCCAAAGCGAATTTCCACTCTTGAAGATTCTCAATTAAATACGGATCACCTGCGTAGTTCTCGAGTCCTTTCACATAGAATCCATCCACACCCATTGAGAGCCAAAATCGCATAGCTGTAAGTACAGGATCTTCCGAAGTGTCACTATCCTGGAACACTTCCTCATCTTCCGTGTCAGTTGAGTTTGTTGCTTCCGTGAAATTCTCACGAATTACAGCGAGATGCTTAACAAGAGGATAAATGGGAAGGTCCAGGATCAATGAAATATTCCTTCTTTGCAGTATACGCGCCAAATACGTTAAATCCCTCGGAGTTCCCAGAATTTCATCAATGTCCAGGAGAGTTGTGACATTCTGGAAGTGATCCGGATAGTGCTTGGCGGGGAATATTGAATTCAACCGTACAGCTCCAACGCCCAAACTCTCCAGGTAATCAATGCGACTCGCCAAGCCCTTTAAATCACCCAAACCGTCCCCATTGGAATCCTGAAAACTCGCCGGGAAGATCTCATAGAAGACAGCTCCCTTGTACCAGGGTACTTCGGGATTGCAGGATTTGGGTAATTTGAACATCATGGCAACAACAATGGCACACATTGCAAAGAGACCGGACATGAAGAGGAAGAAGGTACATTTGCGGATGAGAGGCCAGTTCCAGTTCACAAAAGACGGTGTATCCTTTGTCATGGGGATGCTAAAGACTCCTGTTTGGGTAACACCATTGTCCTAAAATTAAAATTTAATTAATTAATTAATTATCTTTTATAGAAATATTCTTTGGGTAATTGTCTAGATTAGTTTATTAGGTCTTGAAAATATTGAAAAAGATCCTTAACTAACACGTCCTTTTGATTTGTACTTTAAATCCTTTTTATTTTAATTTCATTAGATATTTAGTCAAAATATCAGAATTTTTATAGCACAACATGTGTCCTGACTATTTTTGGTTAAAATAAAATGTGTCTTTGCTATGAAATTATGATTTTTTAATCAAAATTTTGAAAATCTTGTTCGCGGAGTCATTTAAAAAAAATCTTACAAAGAAAATCTTTCCTACAAAATTCAATTCTAAAACATTTCCATTTCTCATCAAATTTTGATCAAAGGTCTGATAAAATTGATTTTATATGCGTATGTATTAGCATTAGACTTACTTGCGTAATGTCTCCATTTTTGCTGCCCAAATGCTGATATGCGTGCTTATTGAAGAGAGATCCTGGTCCATTGGCAGTGACTTGAATCCCAATGCCTGAGCTACTTCCTGAAGAGCTTGAATCTGCTTGAGCATCATCACCTTCATGGAAAAAAGAGAATTTAATTAAAAAGCTAAGAAAATGTTTTAAAAAATCAAGACAAACTCACCTTGAAACTCACCACCGAGATCTTCATTATTTCCTTCATCAATCCCCGTACTTGGCGTGAGGGGATGTATAAAATCCATTGGCGGTGGGCTGGGTGTTGTTGGGAGGAGTGGACATATGGATGCATCCTCTTCGGGCATGAAGGTTGACACAGACGGTGAGGTCGTGAGTGATGAGGGCAAATCTACCCCAAGGAGAGCAGGATCCGTCGAAATACCCAAATTATTCATCTCACAACGTGTTCTTGTGCACAAAATAAAACTTCACTTGGTCTCAATTGAAGGAATCACAACTTGAAGATGCGAATCAATTGAACCAATTAGCAGAAAATACAATGCTCAGGGTCTCTCAATATTTGCTCGACTTCTTTTCAACACAAATAGCAAAAAGAGAATTTTTTCTCAACACTGACAGATGCCCAAAAATATCATTCATAGGTCGTAGAACGAAGCGTTGCGACGCATTTATCGGCTAGCACGTGAATTTTCCGATTTTCCCGCAACAAACTGCGCAAGCTCTTGGAAAATTGGCATGGGAAATTCGAATCATAAAAGTTCGCTAAACAGCCACAAGCAAGCTATAAATTCAAAATCTCATTCGTTTAGTTGCGTATCATTGCAATTTTCTTTAAAATTGAATAATATTCTTCATGATATTCCCCAACAGTCATCCAACGGATCACGTATTAAAGAATCGCTGACTCGCACGTAGAGAGCTCAACAGATTAATTTAGTATTTATTTAAAACAAATCACTAATCAGATTGCGGAGGAAAAAAATCAATTTGCATGTGCTTTCCATTAAGACGGCAGCTAATCATGAGATAACTTTTGATCTCTCAGCTGATAAGAGAAATAAAATACAATTTAATCACACGACTTATAAATATTTTTAGCGCAATATTTAAAATTAATTTTGTACATAGAGTTTAATTTTAATCAGATGAAGTGAAAAAGTTCTTAACATGTTTATTTTTGTGGATCTCTAGTTATCACTATTTTGGGAAAATTAAATTCAGATTTATTGGAGACTTAAATTAGGCCAATTAGGCCAAAAATATGGTTTAAAAATTAAATAAAAGTATTTAAAATAAATTTATTTTTAACAGTTTATCAGAATAATTCTTTTATATTCAAAATCATTTAGATCTCCTTTTGATACGTATCAACAAAGAAAAATTGAAGCTCAGGAAAAAGGAGAACATGTACAAATCACTCTTAAGAAATTAGATTAATTCCAATTTATTCTGTATTTATTTGTTTAATTTTCAGAAGATTTTGCACAACAAAACCATGAAGACTTTTGATTAAATTAAAAATTACTTCGCTCCAATTTACCTCGTTTCTTTAATATTTTGCATAGCATTTTCCTTGCTTTTCATTACACCTATTTATTCAACAGATTGTGATAGATTTTATTACAAATTTTTTAAATTAAAAAAATATATAGAGAATACAATGCTTTGGAGAAGATAAAGCTGCTAAAAATCCAAAGAACAGAATTAATTTGTATTGAAGAAGAATTATCTTTTAAAATTATGTGAGATAAGGGCACCGAGAGCAACCAAGAGCAACATCATAGGATAACTAACCAAATCCTTTTCCATTCAATGACTAAACTTTATGCTATTTCTTAATTTCTTTATGCACGAAAATTCTTTTTTTTTTCTTCTCTTCCAAAACGGAAGAAGCATTTTTTGGAATTCCTCTCAAACCACAGGATTTTTGTGATAAACCAGAAAATGTATTTTAAAATATTTTTGAGCTATTTTTCCGCTTTTAATAAGAAAAGAATTTTATGCAAAAAAAACATATTTAAGTAAAAGCATAATATGTTTAAAAAAAAACCGCAGAAATATGTTGAATAAAAAAAAGTGGGTTTGTCAGCGGTTTAGGGAGGGAATTTGAAAATAATATAAAAAATTATGTTTTGAATGAATGGAAAATCTTTTCTTTAAATTTCATCAACACTTTTGACCTCTATAGTAGACGCAAACACAGTCGCGCATCACGATGTATTTTCATTTCCTCCGCATGTACCCCAAATGCCCCAAATGGTCATGATTCCCGCGCGCGCTGATCACACCCGAAATTTCCGAATGTAAAACGTTATCACAAGACGTGATTCCTCCAATTAAACATTTCCATTTAATATTCATTTTTAGGAAGAGGTCGAAAAAAAATTGTATTTTCCACTCAGCTCAATGATCATTGATGATTCTTATGAGGGTTCTTATGTATATGTTGCGTTCATGTGAAGTGAAAAGGAATAAAAAAAAATAGGAGATAACATTTAATTTATAATTTTTGCGACGGTCGCCTATACCAAATAATGAACCACACTGACTGTCCTGTATCATACTTTAACCTATTCACACTGAGAAAAAAATGCTTCTCTAGTGATAACCCAAAAGGAGAAAAAAATGTGCCTCCGAGACGCAAAATTGATTGTCGGGGAAAATTTCAAAGCTAAATTCGAAAGCAACTCCTCAGTTGGCAAGAAACTGCTTCGGGGGTTGGACAAACTCTCTTTGCTCTCTCTTCGGGCACTTGTGAAGAAAATTTTCTATTATATTTGTTAAATCATAAATTTTAAGAGAGAGATTTTTTTTAAATAAATTAATAAAACGTCATGCTTTGTGGGACTAATCTGTGTGACCTGTGACTATTGACGAGAGTTTTGCGACAATATTCCTCAACTAATAAAGCGATAAGTGATCTAAAAACGCAGAAAAATTTAATTTATTCACGCACATGCAATAAAATCATCCTGTGGATAGTTCAAAGGCCATTACGTTGTGCTGTGTGGTGTTCAAGAAAATCTGAGAGTGTAAATCTCAAAAGGAAAAAGAATCAAAGAAATACGAATAAAGTGATAACAGAGGTGTGATAAAAAAAATCGTGAAAGACCATGGCATTGGATTTCGTTGCAGGATGCTTAGGGGGTAAGTCTCGAGGCCATGAAAATTTCTCTCTGTGCTATCGCCCGAACTTTTTTTTTTCGCGCCACAATTATCCCATGACTGAGATCAAGGGTATTATGCGTATGTATTCGTATAAATTAATCACATTCCACCACACGTGATACACAGGATGTGCTGGAGTACTCGTTGGGCATCCCTTTGATACGGTCAAAGTGAACCTACAGACTCAGGACTACCGGAATCCCCAGTACCGTGGTACCTTCCACTGCCTCCGTACCATCGTAGCGCGAGATTCCGTGCGTGGACTCTACCGTGGCATGGCAAGCCCCATGGCGGGTGTTGCCTTTGTCAATGCCATCGTCTTTGGGGTCTATGGGAATGTTCAGCGACGCACAGAGAATCCCAATTCACTCATTTCCCACTTTATGGCGGGCTCAGCAGCTGGATTGGCACAGAGTATCGTCTGTTCCCCAATGGAGCTCATCAAGACACGGCTTCAGCTGCAAACTGAAGCCTCCCCCGGTGGTAGGGTCAAATTCAAGGGTCCCCTTGATTGTCTCCTCCACATTTGGCGTCATGAGGGACTTCGGGGAGTCTACAGAGGATTGGGCATTACAGCAGCGAGAGATTTGCCAGGTAGGCTAAATTTTCAAATTTTACTGAACGGAAAATTTTCCAAAATTAATTTTTACAATTTTGAAACTCTCAGGGCAGACAGGTAAATTAATTCCTCATTATAATGCTCTTAAAGAGTTCAGCAAACTCAGCTGCTATGAAGGCATTTAAAATTACCTGAATGCACAAGATCTTAATTTTTATTTTACACTACAGTATACCTGCTGTGCTGCAAATAATGAAATTTTGTAATTATTTCGATGTATTCCAAGAAAACTATCCTATAATTGGCTTAAATCCTTTTTCGGATATATAGTTTTTTGGTGATTCTCAGAATATTTTAATTATTTAATTTCAATGAAATGAATTTCTTTAGATAAAAATTTTCTTGAGATTATATTAAAGCCAGAATCAAGCAAAAAAGATTTTTTTAGACAAAAAATTGAATTTCCCTTTGATAAATGATTAGATAGAAATTGGTTTAAAATAAAAAGTAATCTAAAAAGATCATAAAAAATAAAATTTTGTGTTAGTCTGACCAAATAGAGCATTTTCGAGTCTAAAAAACATTTTTCATATCAAATTTTTATTTTATTGACTAAATAGAACATTCTCCTGATCAAAATGGAGCGTTTTTCTTACTAATAAGAAAGATTTTTAATATCAAAATTGCGTATAATATTCATTTAATCAAATGGATGGGGTGTTCTTGTGTACTTCTCGAACATTCTTTTGACCAAGAAAATATAATTTTCTGATAAAGAGATGAAACCGTCAGAATAGAAAAAGAAAAATTCTTCTTAAGAATTTTTTTATTAGAAATGATTGAAAAAAACTCATTTTCTTTTTCCTGTAAAAATCATCTTTATCTCTTTTTCTATATCAAAATTAAAATATTCTTATATCTAATAATCTCCGCTGATACTTTCTCTTTAATTTGCAACAGATTTGATCAAAATCCGTTTAGTAGGAGCTGAGAAAAACTTCTTTTAATTTATCAAAAACGACAAACTAGAACTTTGAAAAATTATCAAAATGGCGGCTAAAAGAAAGATTTTTTCTCAATTTTTAATGGAATTTATTTGTTTTAACTCACCAACATTTCTCTCACTACAGGTTTCTCCTCTTACTTCGTCTCCTATGAGTTGATGACGAGGAAGACTCCCAATCCGAGTGCCTTCCACACCTTAATGGCCGGCGGTTTGGCGGGAACTTTCTCGTGGATTTGTACCTTCCCATTGGATGTCGTCAAGTCCCGCATTCAGGCAGATGAGAAGCTCTACAAGGGCATTGCTGATTGCGTGGTGAAGAGCTACAGAGCTGAGGGAATAAGCTTCCTGACGCGTGGTTTGGCATCAACACTCATCCGGGCATTTCCCATGAATGCCGCTTGCTTCCTTGTCGTCTCGTCGATACTCAACTTTTCCCGGCGGCAGGAGACACAGGGAGGAAGTCTGCAGCTGCAAATCACACCACCAACGGAGGTTCTCCCAATTGTCAGCTATGCCCCGCAGATCTTCATTAGACGTCACGATCCGCTGCATCATCACGAAACACGTCACAGGAATCGAACTATACGGAATTTCGTTGTCCTTGCTGCCTTCCAGGAAGCCATCTGTGACGATGAAATCACTGAGCTCATCAATGACACCTTCGAGGAGCACAACGGTGGCTACTACCTCTGGGACACTGGTACTTGTTTGTCATCCAGTCTTACTGACTAATGTTGTGCCTTAAATGTAATTTAACTCTAAAATTTTGGGATGAAGAGGGTGATTTAGGTGATGCTTTCTTGTAAAACAAAAACGAATTTCCTGTGCTTCGAACTCTCTGCAAGATGTGTGAGTGGGTGCTAAAGACTGATTGTATAGCAAATAAAGAAGAAAAATGTGAAGAGATATTCAGTTTTAGTTATTTTTAAGCGTCTGGATGATCTTTGTGAGCGGGAATTTATGATGGGGGAAGTCAGTGAGGAGATTCTCCATGAGATTGGTGAGATGTTCCTGCACTTCTCGCTGCTTCTTCATGCTCTGCTCAATTACACCTTCTGGGCGACACTTTGGGGGCACCCTTCCCGTGGCTAGAGCTTTAAAACGACGTGCCCGATGCTGCTTCCGGACAATTGTTTCGAGATTATCATGCTTCAGCAGCATCCCTTCACCAATTTCCTGCTCAATCAGCGCATTTTGGTGCTGTTCTGCCTCCAATTCTTGGCATTTCTTTGCAATCTCCTGCTCAAGATGCTCCTGTTGCTGCTGATTCCCACACAAGCTCCTCTCCATGACACTTATCTCCCCATTCACCTGCTTCATCTTTATATGCATCTCGGACAATTTCTGCTGCACCGTTGACTTAACTTTGGCCTTTCCCCCGTGGAGTTTCTCCTTAACCGATGCCTGATTGAAAATGTTCTCACGATGATTGATGCAGTTGTCCATGTCCTGCATTAGCTTCTCCTGTGCCTTCCGTAGCTGGGCATAACGTACTTCCATTCGATGGATTTCCGCTCTCATATGGCCTGTTTCACTCTCCGCCGATGCCTCCATGTCGCTACTCTTCTTCGTCTCCACGGCAAGGCGGTACTTTGTCTCCCACGCCAGTGCTTCTCGATGCTTCTCAATCACGAGATCCTTTGTCTCCTCAATCTCCCCCTCCAACTCCTCAATTTCCCTCTCCAGCTGCAGGATGGACAACTCGGCTTCCTTCAGCTTAGCCGTGTGTGCTTGATGATTGAGAAAACATTCTTCTTCCTGCTGATCGTGATCTTTCTGCTCCTCAAACAGGCGTCCACTGAGAAGCTCAAGACGCGAATGAAGTTTGCCAATCTCACGGTCACTCATGCGATCTTCCTCCACCAAACGCTGCAGTTCTCTCTCCACCTTTCGGCATTTTTGATCAATGATTAGGAATTCTGTAAAAAAAAATGAAAAATTATTCTTCATCACCCAACGAACTCATTTCAATCCTCACGTTTTCTGGCCAGAAAAATCTCATTAGTTTGCTGGGAACGCTTCTCGGTGAGATTCATCACGTGCCCCTGGAGTCTCAGCCAGAAATTCTGAACTTTCTTCAATTCCCCATCGAGATCCTCAATCTCCCCCTGCAAATTGAGCAACTTCAATTCATCGGGATTCCCTTCACGTCCTCCGGAAGCAGAAATTTTCTCATTCAACTGCTTTGTCAGCACATCCAATCGTCGCTGGCGAGATTCAATAGAATTCAAGACATCTTTCATCTCATCTTCCTGCTTATTTGCCTCCATTTTCATCTCCTTCTCCTTCCGCTGTAGCTTCTCCAAAACTTGATGGTGATTCCCAACAATTCCACGGTACTTCTCCAAATCCAGGAGGAGGATTGACAGCTGATTCTCGGTGTTTGAGAGCATAATCTCTGCATTGCGACGTTTTTCTTGAATCTCACGTAAATCCCTTGCACGGTACTGACCCACTTTGTCAGCTGTTATCTGATTCTGAAGCAATTCCAGGATCTTCTCCTCCAGCTCAACCTTCCGCGTGGCCTGTTTCTCAATCTTTGCACTCACACCCTTTAGTTGACTCTCCAGGAGGATCCCTTCAATTTTTGCTTGCTTCAAATCCGTCTCAGTTTGATCCAAAATTGACGATTTCTCTGAGATCTTCTCATACAATCTTTCGTAGTCCTTATCCTCACGGATAAGCTGCTTTTCCAGAGCTTTCACATCGCCCTGGAGACGATTCCGGAAAACACTGAGCTTGTGATTGTGAACAATTTGCTTCTGGATGGCTTTATTGGTGGCCTCGATGAATCCTCGCACTTCTTTCTGCCTCCTGTACTCGAGATTCAGATCATTCTGCACCATGGACAGAACTTTGTCCCTCTGTTGAATGGCCACAATCACTTCGCCCCATGTCTGCGTCATCCTCTTTTGTTCTTGCTGCAGAATCTCAAGATCAGCATTGGAATCCACGAGACTCTTATTCAGCATCTCAATCGTTATCTCCTGCTCTCGGATTTGCTCATTTATTGTATTGAGCTCATTCTCCCGCTTTCGCACATCCGTGTCCAGGTGATACAGGAACAATTCCATCTTTTGACCCTCCTCCATCTTTGCCTGACGATCTCGTGTGTCCTTGCTGGCAACTCTCTTGGCCACTGTGACCTCATCCTTTGCCTCCTTTGCCCATTTGGACATATTATTCTCCAGCACAGTGAGATTGTCTAATTCCATGAGACGCTGGGCATGAATCGTCTTAGCCTCCCGAAGTTCTCCCTCCTTTTCCTGACACTCCCGTCGCAGTGTCTGGCATTTTGCTGCGACTTCCTGTCTCTTCTCACTCACATCCTGAATTTTCACCTCATACTCCTCAAGTGCCTGTCGTTGCTGACCAATTTGCTGCTGAAGATCATACAGTGCTGCACCAACTTCCTGGCGCTCCTCACTTTTTACCTTTAGCGAATGATCCAAGACAGAAATTTCATTTTGGAGCTGCTCTTGAATCCTCAGGAGGTGATTTTTCAGGTTCTGCTGGAAGCGTTCGAGCAAAGGATGATCCTCTGGAAGAATAGCCTGCAGACATCCCTCTTCTGGGGCATTTTCAATTTTTTCCACTAAATTTTCCATTTTTGTGCACAAAACTGACCGTTTGTTTGATCGATAATATTTTTTCAAATCTACTTTGTCGACCAAAAACTTAACGAAAGACGAAACGTCAGTGCGCGCATGCGTTAAGTTGAATTTCAAATAACCCGTTTGTTTTTACTCCAACAATTTTACTGTTTTTCTCAATTTCCCGCGAATTTTCCACTATTTATTGTGTGTTGAAAGGAAAACCATTTACTGGGGACCCTCCTAAACAACTTGAAATACACCTGCCATGGCTCAAGGAGGTTTAAATGCAAAAGATTTGCGACTGGAGGAGGAACAGAGATTGTCAAACTGCGTCTACTTTGGTCTCTATGCCCTCACACAGGCCCACAAACCCACAAAGGAGTTTGAGAAAGTCTTCCAGAAGGTACAGGGAATCCTCTAAAGTACTCTTGAACAGAGAATTGAATGATTTTCTTTGCAGGATCTCTTCCTGAAGCCAAATGTTGCTGCCCTTCCGCATGTCATTCATTTTTTGTTTACAATTCACAATCCCGAGGAGTTCCGGAAGAGATTCTACTGGCCACTGTACAATGATCGTGAAGCTGAAAAGACATTCAGGTGAGAATTTTTGAAAATATGGTGATTTAGAGATGATTTTTATGGGAGAATTCTTTGTAGGACTTCTTGCTTGAAGTACCTGCAGGACATCAATGAGCAGTTCCATCTCGGGATGGAAGACATCTCCACGTATATGATGCTCTTTCCGGGTGGATTGAAGTTCCTCAAAATCATGGATAAACTAATAAGATTTATAACGACTGAAGAATTGAAGAAGAGCAACAATCTTGAGCTACTCAACACGATGAGCATTTCTCTGGGAAATCGGATGCTCCAGCATGTGTCCAATCAAAAGGATGCCCTTGATGGCCTTTTTACGGAGAAAATGAGGTAATAAGCAGGCTGTGATACTGACCACTATACAACCGAGGATTGATTGAATAAAACTAAATTTCCGGAAGAAGTAGGAAGAAGCAAATAAGTAAATTCCTTTTACAGATTCAACGCAAAGGAGCAGCTAAAAGTCACATCAGCCCTTCAGAGCTTCCAGGAGAAGTTTCAAATTCTCGCTAGTCAGAGAAGTGTGTCCAAGGATGATTTGCTGAGTGAGGAATATCAAGCTAAAGAAATTGCCAAGACACGAGAAAGGCTTGAAGAATTAAATCAACTTGTGGATGTGATGAGGCAGTACAATTCATCTGTGGAAGCGCACAAGGCTAAGGTAGAGAACTTGGAGAAGCCTTTAATCACAAATAATCTCATACAGAAGACCCAGGAAGCTTCGGAGGAACTTCTCAAGCAATTCCCGGACATTCAGGAACGCCTCTGCAATGGAAATCTCATGATAAATGACAAAATCAGTGCAAAGTTTGTACTAAACTTGGGCAATGCCATTCTTCCGCAACTCATTACCTTGCTGGAGGAAGAATGGGCAAAGAGAAAACCCAGCATTGACTCGAATATTGAGACAATGCAGGCTGTTGCAGTGGCAATTAATAAAATCTCCGAAGATTTGACACAGAGAATGAACATAAATGCGGAAAATCTTCCTTGTGGAGCTACAGAAGCAAAGAATCAACTAACAAATACACCAAGTTACAAATTTGACACCACATTGATGGTCAATTGTGACAACAAGACGCGTCTCTTCTTCCACGATGATGCAGAAAATTCCCTCCTACACCGGCAGATGAATCAACTTCACAAATTAATGTACAATTCAGCACGATCTACCAAATCCACAGGATCCACCACACTCTCATCCATAAAAACAGCAAAGAAGCATGGGAATACCAAGAATGAAGCCCTTAGCGTGATGACAATAACCCAAAAACGCTCACGTCCCAAGAAATTCACCAACTATACGTGTCTCGGTGGTCTTCCGGGCAAGTGGACTGAGGAAGCAGCCAATTTCTCCATGGCCAGCTCTCCGGGACTCGATGTTTCAGCTCAAACATCAAAGTTCAGCATTGATGGGCATCTACCGCTTGGCAGCTCATCAATGATTGTCGGCAATGAGAAGCCCTTCGAGGAGACATTTAAATACAAATTCAACTTTACTCCAGCTCTCAATCAGCCCATCAAGACGGAAGGCTCTCCCTCGGGGCGACTTAGTTCCCCTTTTGCAGCTGAAAACCTCCTGAATGTGCCTAAATTTACAATTTCCGAAGAAATCCCCGAAGAGGACATCACCCACACGTCCCACAAGGGTAGTTCTGCTACGGATTCTGCACGAAAAGATAGTGATTCCTTTGGGGAACTCCTAACAAAAGTAGCCGCCACAGGAGATGAATCACTCTTCAATGTCAGCGATGGTGTTCTCAATGATATTGATTAGTCTGATTTCTTTTTCTTTGTAAATTATAAATATTTTTTCAACATTTCTGTATTTCAAAAAAATCATTAAAAATCATATTAAAACATTAAACAACATGAATGATTGTTGACAAGACGTTTATCCATTCACCTTTTGTCTTTGTTCTGCTGTGCAATTAGATGACGAATCAGTCGCGCAATTAAAATAAAATATCAAAGCTGTGGGAATGTTTTTGTCTCAATCTCACGGTGGAGTAGTGGGGGAAGATTTCTTATCGTAAAATGAGAGGAGGAAAAGGCAAAACACGATATAAGAATTAGTTTAAGCTACTTTAACCCGAGAAGCTTGAGAATTCTAAGAGATTTGTTGACCATGAGTTTTATTAAAAAAAAAATAAATTTATTTAAAAACTCTTCAATCAATTTTTAACATCTTTGATCATTTAATAAAAAGAAATAAGAATTTTGAGACTTTTCAATTAATTTCTAACACCTTTAACATTGATTTTTTTCTTATTTTCTTCATCAAAAATTCTAAATTCCTCCGCAGAACTTCAAAAAGGCACCTCCTCCACAAAAATCGTTCTGATGTGACAAAAGATCTCATAAAAGACAATTTCTTGCTAATTTTTTGAGGGAGCATAAAAACCATAAAAATGGTAATATTCTCAGAAAAGTAACAAGTGTTGAATTTATAATTTATGCACATACTCACAAAACTACGTTTCCTGGAGGTTATCGCTTCTGTGAAGAAAAAACCGCGTACAGAGATTCTTGATAGGCAAAAATGTCTTGCTAAATGCGCAACAATCAGGGTTTTTTTTTCATCTTCTTCTCTTTGCAAAATTTTGTCAAAAAAAAAGCCTCCGCAAAACGAGATCTCATAAACGAGATTTCCACCCAAACTAAACATAGAATTTTGAGTATTTGTGACACAGAAAATTTGAGAAAGATCAACACAGGTGTGATAGTTTAACGACCTATTAATGATATGTGCTCAAAAGAATACCTACTTACGGGAAAATTTATGTAAATGCTCTCATTTTTTTCCCTCCATCCTCCAATTTCGATTTCAAGTGTCTCTCCTGCACTTTATAGTGTGACGACACTCACAAGTGAGACCAATCATTTCTTTGTACGCTCATTTATCCACTTCCCCATTCAACAAATCGAATTATGAATGATCACACACAGAAATGCTTAACCAACATTAGATTGAATTCGTGCTCGCGGGAGGCTCGTTCTCAATGTCTCCAACACACGATCGCCCCAGAAGCCTCTCTCATGTTAAGTCAGTTCCCGGCAGTCCGCGACGTGGTGTGGACACTTTTCAATTTCAGCCACTAGCTCGTGCAAATCTTTGGAAATTTTTTTTCTCTCTGTGTTCATCTTACAGCAAAAGGAATTACAGTGATTGTGCAGCAACATTTAGTAGCAATTTTGGAGACTCAATTTTATGGAAATAAATCGAGTTTAGTGAAAGAATTGCAAACTGATCAACTGTTTCAGATGTTAAAGAATTTTAACGTGAAGATCTTTTGAGAAATTCAAGTTGATCTTGAAGTGATCTTAATCAATTTTTTTAAGAGAAGAAATATTTTAAATGCGATCATCCTTGATCTTCCTAAAAGAGAATTTTCAGTGTTTCCTCTATTTCCTTTTGAATGCATTGAAAGCTTCCCCCTGCGGACTTCCCTATTAAATTGCGAGTATTGTGGCCTTTCTCAAAAAGAGAGCTTTAGAGTATAGATGAACGGGTACTACAGACAGCATAACTTCCAATCTTGCCAGATGCTTTGTGAATTGGCATGATGGATAACCTCGTTTTATTAGTTTGCTGCAATAGAATGAATAAATCAATGTGGAAAGAGGACACCGAATACTATTAAAATGATTCATTCAAAAGAATCAAAACAAACCTTCTGTAGTAGTAATAATTTTTAAACTTTGCTACCTTGCAGATTTTTCTTAACCTTTAAGGAAAGGACCGCGATCAATCTAGCGAGCTGATTGAACTAAAAATAATTTTTGGGGGTTCCTTTGAGGTCAAATAAGACATTTTTAGTAAAAAAAATCCCAACTCAAAAATTTTCAGTTTTTCGTTCTTCCTGATCCTGTGAGTCCTTGGGGATATCCTTTTGTGATCATAAAATGATCAGGGATTGTAAAGACATACTCTTGTACTAATTTGGACTTAATATTTAAAAAAAAAAGTATACAAAATGAAACATTTTCAAATTCGAGTCTTTGGGTCAGCATATGACCCAATGGACCTTAAAGGGTTAAATGATTGTACCGGGTGTCTCCAGGAATTTTTTTAGGTTTTCTAAATTTTTGAAATTCCCTAAAAAGTCAATTCTCAAGAAAAAAAATCTTAAATTCCCGATTAAAAAAGTTCTAAGTCTTCCTTTAACCCTCCTTTAATTAAACAATGGAAAAATCTGGGTTAAGAATTTTCGCAATCAAAAGTGAATTTGATAAGAAAGTGCTAAAACTACAGGCTTCATTCGCTTCATTGCATTTCTTTTCGCGCCTAAACATTTTTTGTAGATACAGTGAGGAGCAAAAAATAGGAATAAATCATTTAAAAAAAAAGAGTCTACTCACTTTGGTACAGATCATAGCATTCTTCAGAAAAGCCAGCTACTCAAAATCTTTTTAGAAACTCAAAAAAATAAACAATCAAGATTAAAAAAAAAGACTACTTTTAACTGCGAACTTACACCCGTTTTTTATCTCATTTTAATTTACAAAACGTTATGCGGCGTCAATGCTTCAAAATCATGTCTTTTTCTCATAATAAAATGTAATTTTAATTACAGATTTAAAGAAAAAAAATTGTTCTATAAAAAAGTTCCCAAAGAATCAATTCAAAGTGCTAAAAGAAAATTCTCTTTTGTAGCAGAGAAAATGCTTCCAAAGTGGACAGTATTGTGCGTGAGTGTTGGCATCTTGCTGAGGATTGCATTTGCTGAGAAAGCAGCAAATACAGAATTACGAGACGATGCTCGGGATATGTTTGAGCCACGTCTTGCCATCACAGTGAGTGCAAAGCATCATAGAGTGGAAGTGTCGTGGTACTACTCCCACTACGAGGAGGGAGATGTGATTGTGCTGACGGATGAGGATCCAGTGGGTGGCTTTCGCCTGAGGAATTCCGCCACCACAACTCCCGTTGAAATTCCCCGGGAAGGAAGTGGATTCTCCGATGGTGGTGGAAGTGGTTCAGGGAATGGAGAACTCCTCGAACCGAATTTCCTCAGTGTCCTGCCGCTCTTTGATCCCGTCAGCAGCTATGAGGATCTCAATGAGAGATCACGGAGGGCAAGGAGCAACATAAATTGGCTTTATGGGCCACATTCGAAGGAAGTTCTCATTGAATTGTTTCCACAGAGCAAACAAGGATGGGTTACAACAGGTATGACACAGTGATGGCCAACAATTAATTGCAATAACTCAAATTTAGGCCATCCTCCTCTAATCTTTTATTGTTCTTCACTCTAAATTACGAGAAGATAATAAAAGTTTTAATGGTTTTAATTGTTCTAAAACATCATAAAACTAGAAAAGCGACAATCTTCTTATCTTTCTTATCAATTTGATCTAATTTTGATACTTTTTTACGGAAATTTCCTCTTTTTGATTGTTTTTCGCGAATTATTCTTCAACATTCGCATATTTTATCAGATTATTGGAGAAGTTTGCAAAATAAATGGGCGACTATTTGTTCCCGCAATTAGCACGAACAAGCAATAAAATAATAAAATTGTCATAAATATGGATGAATTTTAAAATGACTCACTTCATATTAATTTTGTGGCTTTTTCTTTAAAGAATTGTTGGAGAAAGGAATCATTCTTTCTCCTAAATTGAAGAAAAATTGAGGTTTTAAGGATTTTAAATATTTTCTCTTTTATCTTTCTGACTTTAATAACTTTTATTTAAAAAAAGGAAATGTTTGAACTTAAGTTTTTGATTACTTTTATGCTTTTCCAAATAAGTTTTTTGAGTTTTTACGCTGATTTTTTTTAAACTTGAAGACGATCAAATGGATCAAATGTTTTAGGCCCTGAGGAAAGATTAATATATTGTCCGAAACGTCGACTTTTAAATAGAATTTTATTAAATAAATTAATGTCTGACCACATTCGACTTTTCAAATTTCTCGAGTAATTAACGATCGCCTGATTAATCATTAAAATCCTTTCATTCCTTTTTCCCAGACATCATCTTCGATCGTACGCTCCCCAAACGGGTGACCAAGAATACCTCCTGCTACGGCTATTGGGCCACAATCATCCGGAAGACTGGTCGTACAGTAATGACACGCTGTATGCGCGCCTTCCCAACGTGGATGAATGATTTGCGCGGGAAAATTGAGAATCTTCGCTTTAAAGATCTCTTCATCCCCGGAACTCACGACTCTGCCTCGTACATGGATAACTTCCATCCACACAATGAAACCGTCGTGACTAAGTATTCCCTCACACAGGATGACGACATTCGCACACAGCTCATGCATGGAATTCGCTACCTGGACATTCGGGTAGGCTACTACCGCGCCAGCAAGCAATTCTGGGCAAATCACGGCATTTCACGGCAACATCCACTCCGGGAAATCCTGCAGCAAATAAAGGATTTTGTCCTGGAGACGAATGAATTGGTCATTGTGGATATTCAAGAATTCCCCGTGGGTTTTGGCAAATCCAAAGACATTCACAGACTCTTGGTGAATTTCCTTCATCGGGAACTTGGGGATGTTCTCGTGGATCCCGATATCACGTGGCGGGGGAATCTTAAGCAAATCTGGGCATCAAAGCGTAACGTTGTCTTGGCCTACGATAAATCCTCAATTGTCTATGAATTTGGATCAATTGTCTTTGAGTCTGTTGAGCAAAAGTGGCCAAATAAGCAGAGTTTGGATGATCTCAGGAGGTACATGACCTTCTCACGGAATCAAATGCAGGGGTAAGTTTTGGGCAGGGCAAAAGAGGAAGAAAATTTAATGAGAATTAATTTCTTTAAGGAGCTTCGGAAGTCGCCCATGGGCAGAAATGGCAGAGCTCACGCCCAGTGCATGGGGAGTCATTACGGATCTGTACGGAGGACTACGCAGGATGGCTGATGATGTCAATCGTCACGTATCCCGATGGTATGCCAGTGATTTCGGAATGGGAGCTAATGTCGTAGCGCTGGATTTCTATCGGGGTACAACGATCATTGAGACTGCTCTCCGTTGGAACTCCATAAAGACTGTTACGTGATTCAAAGTTGAATAAAAAACGATTCACCTGAGCAACTTTTTCCCCCACCTCATTCTCTCATTCTCTCTCCTCACCTGCCCATTTGTTCTTTTTCTCTCTGTTTCTCTTCTCTTGTTGCCCAGGTGATGCAGGTTGCGGCAAAACAATGGATTGGGACCTCAAATCCGTTCTCAAATCAAAGGTAAGTTCAGGTGAAAATCCTGAAAATCCTTTGAAAAGAATTCTTTTCTAACAATCTAATTTATCCTGAGAAGGCTTCTGTGAAGAAGGGAAGACGATCCAATGCTGAGGGAAGCTCAAAAAAGGAGGAGAGTTCAAAGAAAGATGAGACTACGAGTTCACCATTGACAGAAGAGAAGGATTCCATTTTGGGGAATGATTTCGACATGCCATCCCTCGATGGACCTCCTCAGAGGGCAAGGAAAATCGGTGGTTGGGCTGAAGAGACCCAAAAGAGCGGAAAGTGAGCTTCCTCCGTTTCAAAAAAAGCTTCCAAAATGCACGAATTAATCAAAATTTTATCCTTGCAGAAATCGCACGGCCATCAATCTCATTGAACAGTAAGTTTCAAGATCAATTCCTCAAAATTTTAATTCAAAATTAAATAAATTTCTTCACAGGGAAAGATTTCAACAATCTACCAATCCTACGGACAATGTGGAAGATGAAATTCCCACAATACCTGATCTAGATGATATGCAGGATGATATTCTATTGAACGACATTGCTCCATCTCATTCGTAAGATCAACAGAATCTCAAGGAAAAATTAAGAAGTCAATTTTAAAAAAATCTTTCTTCAATTTTCTTTGCAGAATTTCCGTAAAAATGGCAGCAACGTACAAAGCTCTAAATTCGGATATGGCAAAATTGAGTAATTTAGCCTCCCTGGAGGACGTGGACCTGAGTCTCCTGACTAAATGCCTGCAAAATGAATCAACAGAGGAAGTAGATGAGCCGTGGTATTGGGAGGAACTCTTCACGTCCGTTTCAGCTGAAATAAACTCCACAAAATCCTCGGGAAAGGCCATCAGTCCCTTCTTGCACTGATTGCAAAATATTCTTTTTTAAGTTATGAGAAAATTTATTTACACTCACTCATTTTTCCGGCTCTTCAGTCATTCTCAAACCTCACGTCGATGTCCTCAATGATGGCATTCCCCACAATGTGTTCCTCATCACCCTTCTCGGGGGCTTTCTGACTCACTAAACTCGCCACGAGCCCATCATCGTCAGCCTTTTGGAGAATCTCACAGATTAGTGGGGATTCCACACCCAGAATGTACTGACACGTCTGCGGCTCGAGGAGGTAGAGAGATACGGAAGTCTTGGATGTTGCATTCTCCAGGCATTTTAGCTTAACTTCCGTCTCACGTCTCTCACCCGTCTTATCGCACTCACTGCCACCCTGATAGAAATGCGTGAGCTCCGTGCGGACGTTCTTTGGCTTCGGTCTCTTGTGGGGATGCTTCTCAATCCATTCACGGTGGAGTTTCTCATCGAAAAAGCCCAAAATAAGTGAGGTATCCCCATGATACTGTCGCACATACCTCCCATAGCAGAATTCATACCTCCACCAACCAGTTCCCTGCACAAAAAAATTCTTTTTCTCTTCTTTCTCTGAAAATCTTTAAGAATTCTTCTTTGAGAGACTTTTCTTACCCCTGTGAGGCAGTGTTTGCCCTGAAGGAAAGCCTCAACGGGTGTTGTATCTGTAATTGTATCCGTAGTCTTGGTAATCTTCTTCGTTGTACCCTCCAGGGCGGCACTCAAATCATCCTCATCGAAATCATTTTGCAGAATCTCCATCCTCAGGGTGCCATCCTGCTTTCCCCCCACAAGAAACAACAATAACATTTATAGGAGAGATTGGAGCTCATTGCAAAGAAGTTTTTGCAAACATAAAAGAAGCACAAAAGGAGCAGAAAATAAACGAAAAAAACACACCTTTGCATCTACTTTAAATACAGCAATTGTATCCTTTGCATTTTGATGGGCATTCTAACGAAATAAAATAAAACAAAAACCAAACAATATACTCTATTCAAAGGAACTTTGCACTGAAGCTCCACCTCTGTTTTTTTCTTTAGTCTGTGGGTGGAGCTTTAATGCAAAGCGGATTTGAATACATAAAAAAACGACTAAGAAAAATCTTCTGGAAAGGATAAGGGAGGTTGGGAAGCTTTTCATGGGACAGGAAGCTGTTTCTAAGGAAGTGGTAAAAGGACAAAAGGCAAGGGGTGTTTATCTGGCGAATATTTTGGCTTTTTAAGCGAATCATCCGAATATTTCTGAAGATCTGAAAAATTATTTGACCATTCCTTAGTTAGGGAAATGGGGCCCAATTTTGACTTCCTAGTGACTTTTTAAATTAACTATTAGTTAAAATTATTGAGACTTTGAATGTAGAAAATTATGGAAGAATAAGGGCCTAATATTGACTTAAAAATGGTATCAGATTTGTGAGAATTGATTTCTATTTAATATAATATAAAATATTTGATTTCACATGAACATATTTTGCTAAAAACCGATAAACTTAAAACCGAAAAAAATTCAAAAACGTATTTAGGAATTTTTGGTTTGAATTTAGTCTTTTTGGGTTAAATTTACTACTTTTTAGCATTAATTTACTACTTTTCGTTTTGAATCTAGTCCTTTTTTTAAGCTTTTATAATTTTTTTAAAATAAATTTTGTTCCTCAATCTGAGCTTTTTTGGGACTGAAAACCAAATTGACTTGAATTTACTCTTTTTGGGGTTGAATTTACAACTTTTTGGCTTGAATTTAGAACTCTTCGGCTTGAATTTACTACTTTTCGGTTTGATTTAAGCGTTTTTATGCTTGAATTCAACATTTTTAGGCTTAAACCTATATTTGAATTTCCTTGGCGAATCATCGGAATATTAGTGAATAAACCGAATATTTCCGAAGATCCGAATAATTTTGTCCAGATAAACACTCCTTGACAAAAAGAGAGGACTTCACAGAGGAAAGCTTACCGAGAGCTTCTGGTAGCGCAATTTCATACTCTCCACTTCCATTGCGAGAAGATCTCGAGGCTTTGCCGGGCCATCAACGGGGTAGCAATTGATATTGTTGTCACCTGCTTCCTGTGGCCGGAATTTGGGATGTGAGCACAAATTGGGCGTGAGGATGATCATTTCGTAGTTGCACGTTGAAGTCTCCTTGAGGGAGTAGATGGCATTCTTCCCGTGAGCATAGCACACGTACAGGACCTTTGTGACGCGTGGCTCATTGTTGATATCACAAATGGTTCCATCGGTCATCTCCAGCTCAAAGTACGGCAGATTGAGGCTGTCTATCTTCTTGTACTGCAGCGTATCACCCTTTTCCTGCTCTGCCTGCATTATTTTCTCCCGCAGTGCCTCATTCTTCCAATCCCATCGTCCCAAATGATACTCCTGCGTCTTTACGGACTTCCCATCGCGTTCCTCGTGGAATTGCTTCACATACAACCCGTGACACACCTCATACGTCCAGTAGCTCTCAATGCGAATGGAGCACTGCGCGGAGGCGAAAAGGGGCATCAGGAGA
This sequence comes from Lutzomyia longipalpis, assembly GCF_024334085.1. NCBI lineage: Eukaryota > Metazoa > Arthropoda > Insecta > Diptera > Psychodidae > Lutzomyia > Lutzomyia longipalpis. The sequence continues at coordinate 13,827,706 of NC_074708.1, read as the reverse complement.
TCCAATGGGGCTGGACCCATATAGGGCGAATTATCCGTATCCTCAACCGTCTGAATCGGTGGAATCATGCATCGGTACTTTTCTTTTTTACTCGTGGTAACAAACATTGGTTCAGCCCGCTCGGCATCTTGCTAAACAATGAAAGATAAAAGATGGAATTGAAGGTTTTTCTTATCAAAAAAAAAGTAACAGAACTTCCCTACCAAGTCATCAATTTTTCCTGGCCAGTTGATTTTGTAGAGAATATTGTCGTCAAATCCCTTCAGATCCGGCTCCAGCGATACTCCAACATGGAGCCATAGAAGAAGAACTATTTGCACACTTAGCTGCATTATTTTCACACAAGAATCCTTCCTTTTTCCCAAATTTTCTTCACAAAAACATTTTTCCTGGATGATGTGGTTTTTGAACAATTTTCCCCTACTTTTTGACAGCTCTACTCCCTCTCCTTGAAAAACAGCTGCTGGAGAGGCGCTGAATGTGCTGAATGCTGAATTACCCCCACCAACATTTTCTCCTCTTTGTTTACATTTTAATATCGCACGCATTTCCCTTTTCCCACAAAATCGCCTCTAAATTCAACTTAATTTATTGGAAAATTAAGCAAAATTTCCTTAAATTATTCGTAGAACATGTCCGCGAAGAAAAAACAGAGTGACGTGGTGTTTTGGTACAAATGTGAAAAGTGTGCGGTGTGTATAACCTCAAAACAAACAGCTTCTCACGGGAAATACTGCCCGGTGTCTCCGGAATCCAGGAATACCAGCTTTATCCACGAAAATTCTCTCTATTCGAATGATGTCAAGGCCACAGGCATCCCGCACGCTCTTTCTGGACTTGATTCCTATCAGATTTCAAATCTAGTTTTTGTTGGAAGCTCTGCAATTGGTGCCTGTGGATGGTTTTCCGGAGATGAGGTCCTCCTAACTCTACCGGGAGTTGATAATTTTATTCCTCGTGTGAGGAAACTCTTCCCTCAATCTGTGGATTCTCACACAACTGTTTACTTTGCTGAAAATGGTAAATTTTAATTAATTTAAAGCAAAATGAGGGAAGTTTCTCATGAATTTTATCCTTCCAGAATTCGAAAGAAATTGGTCAGCCTATCAGGACATGCAGGTGAAAATTTCCTCGATAAATGAAGAAATTCTCCCAGCAAGAAAGATGGTAATTAAAGCTGAAGATGGAGAGAAGATAGCAGAAGAGCATGTTAGAGATTTACTCATTCACGTTAAATCTGCTCTAAATCACTGCGTAGTCTTTAGAGGAACACAGTTCCAAATAAAATTCTTCGGTAGAAGCTACTGCTTCTCTGTGAAGTCCATTGATACAGAGGATATTGTTGAGAAACTCCTGAAATTGAATATAAACCGCGAAGAAGAATCTCTAGACTTCTTCCGGATTCTTTTCAGCACGGAGATTATCCTTTCTGAAGAATCTATTCAGAAGAAAGAAGTTCTTAAAGAGGAATCCTCTTCTGCTGTTATTGGAGGAATGGATAAACTCATTGAGGAAGTAACTGAGCAAATGAATGCAGCTCTCTATGGATCGTCTGAGAAGAAATTGAGAATTTCCCGCGGGATTCTCTTTCATGGCCCTGCTGGGTGTGGAAAGAGTCTTCTGTGTAATTTCCTGGCTTCGAGATCAAAGATAAAAGTCATCACTGTGAATCCCCATAGGATATTCAGTAAATACCTCGGGGAAGCTGAAGTAACTCTCAGTAGACACTTTCAGGAAGCTTTTGGGAACTTCCCAAATCCCACGATGATTGTAATCGATGACATTCACATTCTCTGCCCACGAAATGAGGGCACAGATGCAATTCGAAGGGTGTCAGCTACACTCCTGAAGATCCTCGATGAGCTGCCCTTCCGGAAAGATGGTGGGAAGATTTTTGTTCTCGCTGCAACGACAGATCTTGAAAAAACAAATCCAGCTTTGCGTCGAAGTGGACGTCTTGATTGTACGATGGAAATTTCAGTACCAACTCCTGACCAGAGACAGGATATTCTCCACAAATTGCTAGCCACTGTTCCCAATTCCATTAGCAAGGAGGAAGTGAGGAAGTTTGCTGAAGTAGCGCATGCTTTTGTTGGAGCTGATTTGTCGTCTCTCGTGGGGAAAGCTGTTGGGAATGCAGCCAAAAGGGGCACGGAGGTGACAGCTGGTGATATAAACTGGGCACTGGGGACCATCAGTCCCAGCGCAATGAAGGAAGTGCTCGTGGAGGTGCCAAATGTCCGTTGGGAGGACATTGGAGGACAGCATGAGTTGAAGTTGAAGCTAAAGCAGGCAATTGAGTGGCCACTGACGAATCCAGAAGTCTTCCCGCGCTTTGGCATTGATCCACCACGTGGGGTACTCATGTACGGACCCCCGGGATGCTCAAAAACCATGATTGCCAAGGCTCTGGCCACGGAGAGTCGCCTGAACTTCCTCACAATCAAAGGACCGGATATCTTTTCAATGTGGGTGGGTGAATCTGAACGAGCAGTGCGAGAATTGTTCCGGAAAGCCCGTAGTGTGGCTCCTTCGATAATTTTCTTTGATGAAATTGATGCAATTGGCGCTGAAAGGGGTTCTGAATCCGGTTCTTCCGTGAAGGAGCGCGTCCTCGCACAGCTTCTCACGGAGCTCGATGGAGTAACAACACTCGACAATGTAACAATTGTTGCAGCCACAAATCGCCCAGATCTCATTGATAGAGCCCTCCTTCGTCCTGGCAGGATAGACAGGATAATCTTTGTTGGGCTTCCGGACCGAGAAACACGCCGAGAGATATTTACGATTAAATTGAAGAAGATGCCAATAGGGGATGATTGCTCGGTGGAAGTGCTCGTAGATCTCACGGAGAAGTATTCAGGAGCTGAAATTCAGGCTGTTTGTCGCGAAGCAGGAATATCAGCCCTGGAGGAGTCTCTCGATGCTGATGTAATTCACTGGAAGCACTTCCAGCATGCTCTCAGTGCTGTACGTCCCAGAACAAGCCCGGATTTATTGAAAATCTACGAAGACTACGAGAGAGATTTTCAGTCCCAGCAATAGAGGAAGGAGGGCGATTTGTAGAAGAAAGATTGAAAAGTAAGTTTTTTTTTTATTTAATAAATTTTTAAGAATTAAGAACTTTTTTTTTATTATTTATCAACCTTCTCAGTTAATTCTCTCTCACAGAATGTTTTTTGTTTTCATTAATTTTGAATCAAAAAATAAGAAATAAAACAAATAAATAAGTTCGCAATGAAGGGAAGCTACTGTACGTACATGAATTTAATTAATTACCCATAAAATTGGGAAAACGATAAGCGTTTCACATCTCATTAATTCAAATTATGTAGTCTAATAAAACGAAAATTGCATAGACAATTTGCAAAATAATTATTGCAAAATTTTGCACAGCTCTTCTTGATGTTTTATTATGTTGCTCTGGATATTTACAACATGCTTAACACTTTGATTGCCAATGATTTCTCGTTGTACTAATTTTGTGAAAAGCGATTGAAGATGGAATTCAAGAAGAAACAGAAAAAAAAATCAAAGAAAATTCATATTTTACGGTGCTTTCCCTACACAACGACAAAAAATCTTTGACTTAACGAATTTCTTTTAGAATCTATTGAAAATTCTCCAAACAGCTTCATTGATAAAAAATTAATTCAATAATTTGCATTTTAGTGAATTTTCCAAAACAAAATTGCAAAATTAACTAAATATCTTTAGAATTATGTGTTTTTAATGAAGACATCTTCAATTGAATAGAACGTGCCCAAGTGTTGTGGTTTGGAGTGCAAAAGTGCAATGGCATTTGATGCCACTAAATAGACAAGTCAATAAATTATGATTATTTCTTAACATTAAGTGATAATGACAATTTATTTTAATGCCAACTGACCCCATTTGTATGCTGAAAAATAGCATCAGTTGGCATCAATCTCTTCTATATACGGTGCGGTGATAGATTTTGCCCAAAGTGGATGCTGGAAGGTGGTCAACAGGTTATCTCTTTATGCATTTTTCAGCTAACTGTCATCTTAAAGGATGATGGAATGCCTTTTTTTTTTCTTATTACGAGACTTGAGGCATTCCCAGACATTCTCAGTGTAGGTCTCCTCCAGACGGAGGTGGGCAAATTAGCCAAAGAGCTGCTCGCCGAAGCATGAAAAAAAAAGAGCTAGAGATGTAAAGTCATTGGTGATGAGGGATTTCGGGACACAGCAGGTGTCCAGAAAAAATTCAAATGATTTCTGCAAGATAAAAATTCAATCAATGCTTAAGAGAGACTCTGAAAAAAAAATTTCCAAAATGACATATAAAACTTTCCCGGAAAATTCGTTATGCCCAAAAGAAGGTGATTGAGTGGCTCTTGCAGTAACCACACAAATTATCATGACTTGTGGGGATAATATTGCTTCCATTGACCGCTTACATGGAAGGTGGAAGAATAGGAGAAGAAAAAAAGAGCCATAAGCGACCTCAAGTACCCCGAGCAGCATTAACGAGTGTACAAATATTTGAATATATTCAGAGCAATAAATATTTGGCGTCAAAATCTTGTGTGTGCGTGGAAGCTGCGGCTGAAAATGAGGCTGCATAATTTCACTTTCATCTCACCACAAAAGTGTGAACAAGAGGACGAGATAAAAACACTTATGCGGTAAATAATGAAATTATCTCTTCCCTGAGCATTAGTACGGTGTTGGTGCACAAAAACTTGCCAAGTTTCATTTTAATTCCAAAATATGGGCCGCCAATGGTTTGTGAGACATTTTAATTGAGGAGGTTGGTGTGATAATAATTTAAAGAGTTAATTTTATGCAACACCTGGCAATGTGAATTGTAATGTGCTCTCGAAGGATTGCTTCACACAAGGAATCAATATTTCCTGCAATTAGCACGTTAATCTGTGTAAAATATTCTATTAAATTTATCTCGTTGATTTGAAATATTTTAGACGTTTTTGCGATTTTTAAATAAATTTTTTAAAAAATTTGATATTTAGTGGTTATTTGTCCGTTCTTCAGGTATTGAATCCTTTTGGAAATCGAGAAAATCACTTCAGAAAAAAACTAACCAATTAAATTTCCTAAGTTTTTGAATTATTTTTATACCAGATGAATAAACTAATTTTACTCGAAACGTCAGTCTTATGTTAAAATCATAAATATTTCTGATTACAAAAAACGTCTTAAATACTTTTTATCTGAATGAAGTCAGAAAATCAAGCACCTGAACGATTTGAGAACGCATGCATAATTTAATGTGACAGCTTTAGCTTATAGTTAAGAGATAAAAAAAAACCTCTTTTATTGTCAAACACCATGGCATTAAGCACTAAAATCCATGAGTTATGCCGTGGGACGAAAAGATTTGTAAAATTGTGCAATCTTCTCACTCATCCTCCCCCCGGGTCCCCCTCTGTATTTGCTAATGGCATTTTAGTGTACAAAACGAGACACTTCTTCTTCGGCATATTATACTGCTGTGATGACCAGCATCAATGGGTTCCAGTGTTATTTTTTCATCATAACTCTGTCCCACATTATTATCACTATTAGTGTCTTTACATGGAAAATATCATTATGTATAAATGTGCATACATTTTGTGTCCATTCAGCATCATTAATGTATCTCAAGTCAAGGCCGAATGATGCTACTTGTAAGTCATCTACAAGAGAAGTGAACAAGAGAAGAATCCCCCCACACACGGGGAGAGATTTTGTTGTGAGCAAAAACAAGCATTTCTTTATGCCGCCAAATCACAGTTTTATGCATAAAGCTCTTTTGATGATAAATACAACATTAAAAGGCTCACAAAGAAATCTTCATTTTTCTCCCTTTGATGTGTGGAAGTATCGCCTGTAAGATGGATTTAGCAAAATCACGTATACCACACATCAAAGTATCTGCATTAAATTCCCCCACACCGTGAGCCAATTAATCTTTTTATTTTTACTCTTTTGAGGTTTATATTCAAATCGGTTTAAGTATGAGGCTTTACGGATTTCATGCTAACTTAAAAAAAAATGTTTGAAAATATCCTGAAATACAATGAATTCAAATAATTATAATAAATTAAATTTAATAAAAATATTTTTAAAAAATTTTCATTTAAAAATAAATGAGCAGTTTAATTGGAACACCCTGTATTAGCATGTATCTATGCATTTACTATGTTAACTCTTAATTTTATCAATACATTTTCTCCACACAGAGAGATGCAAAGAAATGGGCCAAGAATAATCTCTTGTGGCTTTTCTAATATGAAGCTTCTCTTGCTATTTTTATCAGAATTGAGATTCTTTCACTCTTGAAATCCACCACAGTCATCTCAACGTTTTTTTTATAATTTTCAAAATGAACGCCAATAAATGCGCGAATGTTTTTTTCAAAGAAACGCAAGCAACAGACCTCCCAAATTGATCACATAAATTCATATGAGTAAAAGCAAAAGAGGAAAGTACTTGTTGCAGCTTCTTTTAGACTGATTCAACTTTGCAAAATTCTTCGAAATTGCTCATTTGGAACGCGCCAAAATTTATAAATATTGCATTCAATAATAGAATATTATAGGAGGAAGTACTCTGTCATAATATCTGTGCCCAAAATGTATCGCTCAAACATAACATTATAGTTGTGTGGTGTATATAAGTGAAAATCTTTCGGTTTGGATGTGTAATCTTTTAGCGCACTATCCACTTGGGTATAGCATTAATTATTTTGGCACCAAGTCAAATAAATAATCGTTCGAAATGTGACACACATTCTCCTTGCCACCGCACGAGAAAATGAGAGAATTTAAAGTATTCTGCCCTTTTAATAGCCACGCACAGTGATTTGTCGAGACTTTGCGAAGGAATTTGATTGACAAAATAATTAATATTGGTTACATTTCATCAGGAATATGCCACAATATTCACACCACGTTTCATTTAAATGATTGAAATTTGTTACATTCATCATCATGGTAAACGACTCTATGTATTGGCAAAAGGAATTATATTTCATGCTCCAGATTGCAGACATTTAGTGGGGATGAGGAGTCATCATTTCTTTTAGCTAAACAGACAGACATATCAGTCATGTACAATCGTCATAACAATTTTGTGGCTTTTTAAAAGTTTTAAAAGTTTTTCTTTTTTTTTTTGAGAAAAATAAGCAAAGAAAGAGAGTCTTTAGTGAATCACAAAGGGTTGTTGTTGTATACAAAGAAAACAATCACATTGGCAAAATGAATGAGTCATAAGACTTTAAGCGCATGAGAGACCGCTCAAAGGTATTAACGGAATGCACAGAATCTTCACACAAGATTGACTCCGTGAGATGCGCCAATGAATTACGCATCCCAATAGTCTAATGAGTTTTAGACGACACTTACGTTAATGTGCACATAGAGTGAGAATTTTAATTAAGATAAGTTGTTCTTTTACCACCTCACATTTTATTCACTAACTGGTTCTCTCTTAATCGCTCACTTGAGTCCAGAATATGGTTCTCCTAAAAGGAAGATCAACTAAACGGGCTTTCTTGTAAATTTCCATTTATTATTCTTGAAAATTATAATTTTTTAAAGGATGTATTTTAAAGGAGTAGATTGATCTCTGAATAAAAAATTTTCCATTCTTGAGTGATTAAACTCCTTTACTTAATTAATATTTTAATAAAAATTAAACTTCTTACAGCAGAATTATTTGCATAAGAACCAAATAAGATAGATTTAAAAAAAATCTCTTTACCTCCCGTTTCACCAAAATATTTCCGGATTTACCACACCATAAAAGAGAAGGAGCAATGAATAAAATAAGTCACAAATTCAATAGGAATTAATTCAGGTTGAATGAATTCTGGAAGTTGTAAAATAATTTTTACGACTCACCCCAAATTCCGTAAAAAAACGATCGATTTCCATCATTCATTCATCATGTGGAATTATGTTCTAAAATGCATCTCTGTTGAGCAATGTTTGGCGGGTAAAGTTAATTCTATTGGCACGTTTTATAAATTAGAAATGACAATGGTGGCGGTATAAAATGAATTTGTGTCGATTGTTGCCCCTCAACAAGAGGTTTGTCTAACTCACTGTTGTGTTTGATTCTTATTTTATTGATAAACGGATTGGGTTTTATGACGGCATTTGACATAGAGAGTCATGTTTGCATGGGAATTAATGGATACATTGCAAGTTCTTTTTTTTTGTTGTTGTATACATAAACATAGGGCTCGTCTCACATTGTTGATGGCGCTTTTATTTTGATTGCACCGAGTATTGTGTTAAAGAGGAGACTCCAAAACCATTGATGTTTATTCTGTTGAAAATGCAGTATGAGAGAATTTATTGAAGTAGTGTGTTCATAATATATATAACTGATCACGATGATCGCGATCATCATAATTTATCGATCTCGTAAGAAGAATTGCTTTATTGTTAAACACTTTCTGGTGGAGACACATTTGGATTTTTTTATTTATTTACTTTCAAAAAGTTGATTCTTTGATGAAAAAAGAAAGAAAAGAAATTGGTCCAAAAAGAATGATCTCAATGATCAATTTTTTCCCTTTTTTTGAAAAACTTGAAAACATTCAGTGATCGTTGAACGCTAGAAGGTCTCAATGCCAGGTTGAATGGGGCGACGATCGAGGAATTGAATCATTATTCATGGTCGTGAGTCCGCCACCGAGATCACAGCCCTCGCGGAGAAGGTGTGATCGCCAACCGATTGTTAGAATCTCTCCTCGGAGCGTCAACGTTTTATGATCGATCGCCGCCGCTACGGTCTGCCGATCATCGCGGCATCATAATAACTCAATTCATATTTTCAAATTGACTTGCTGATGGTTGAATGTATCAATATGTGATTTTTCATTTAGTATACCTTCGCCCAAGTAGCTCGATCAATCTTTATAATTTTCATACATCAATGTTTCCTCACTTTCATCACTTTTTTTTTTTTCATTCAACCCTTTCCTAAACGGTTTTTTCCAAAGAATTCTTTTTTTTTATGTACCTTCATCAGAGTCCCTCCTTTCAAAACTAAATTTTCTATTTGCTTTTGAAGATACTCAAATGCGCGGTGTTCAAACACATTTTAATATTTTGTATTTGGAAGCCGTGAGGTGTAATAAATCAATTTTAATTGTTTTTTTTTTCTAAATGATTTTAAATAAACCAAACAAAATGTCTTAACATATAATAAATAAGGTTTGACTTTGGTGTGGGTTTTATGGTTTATTTCCATCCATATAATCATTGAATTTCTTCAACTTGGCCAATCAATCTCTGCACCTAGCCTTTGATCACGATTTTTGTACATTTTATGCTGAATGTTTAAAAAGACATTTGAGATTTTGATCAACATCTCCCAACAACAGTCTGTTTTGCTGGTAAATACATTTTTTGTGTAATCAAACATGCATATTTTAACGCTGTCAATTAGTTTATTGGCGATATTTGATATCTAAAAGGTGACTTTTTATTTTTTTTTTCTATGAATTTATTACAATTTTTATTATTGAAAGGTTTTTCTTTTATATATTATTTAATTAATTTGCGTAATAGAGATCAATTCTGTTGAAAAAACTTTATTTTCCCTCTTACAAGGGCAAATTATCAAGGTGTTTCTCTTTATAGCGCGAAACGTGTCTCAGCCATGAGTACTAAAAGTACTAAATTTTCTAGACCTACTAAATCTTTTTCGTAGAATACTTAAATCTTGAAATAAGAAAAGAAAATATTTTCTTAACTGAATAAACCGTTTAGTGTTCAAAATTTAAACAACTTAAAAGTAAAGATCATGAGAAGACCAATGAAGAAGACCCCTCTTTTAGTTAATTTGCTCTAAATTAAATTACAAAAAAAAACTTTCTCTCTTCCATGAAGGGTACCCCTAATCTGTGCAATGAGTATGTGCTACAAACCCGCATGATTTCCTCCTCCGCCAAAGACAATTGTCTTCACTTTTGTGACCACTTATGAGAAAGAAAAAAAACTGGTCTGTGTGTGGGATGTAAGGGTTAACGAGTACCTCCTCTTTCTCTACTGAAAAGCATTTCATTCATTGATAAGTGTGTAATAAGAGAATTTCAGTGTTTTCCGGACATGGGCGTTTTGGGGAGGAGGAGAAAATGTATTGAAGAAGTTGAAAAAAAAAAGAATCAAGTGGTTATCGTTTTAAGATCAATTCTCAGTTAATCGTTAATGTCTTAGAAAGCTCTGTGTGTCTATTAAAAAAAAATACTTTGCTGAAGGAGTTAATGATGGCACGAATAGAGGCTTCGCACTGTTGGAGAGATACATTGTGTTTTGTTGTTAAAATCTCATGTGGCTAAATAGCTAACACCCAGAGAACGCGCGATATGGGAGATGTTTTATGGGGACCTCTGAACTTTATGTAACACAGAGCATTCCGTGAATAATTTTTAATAAATGCTCAAGAGTCTCTTTTTGTATAAAAGGTACAATGTGTGCTTGTAATAGTCAAATTAAATAATAAACTTCAATTGATGAATTTAAAGAAGTAATAATGAAAAGTTTATAACTATTGATTGCTTTTGATATTCCTTTTCTTTTCTTGTAGGTTTGCCGAATTGAATGTTGTTGTAATAATGTGTCAGCGACTGGATGGATGCATTGATGATGATGGAGGGAAGTAGGAAAAAAAAGAAAAGGAATCGTGTGAGAGACAGATGAAATTGGATCAAGGTAGAAGTCATTATTGAGGAATCTATCGTGCCGGGTGGAGTGTTTTCTTGATCACGGCTTAATGAATTTTAACAACAAAGAGGCAGTTTTGCTGCGGATATGAAGAACCTGAGAAATATCAGGTAAGTGATTATTTCGGAGTTTTTTACTTCTTAATTCCCTTTTACAAATTAATGTTGTGTGTATATAAAATATCATATAACCACTTGTGGGTTAATTTTTGGGTGTTGTTAAATATTTGTCTCGCTGTTTATTTTCCTTACTCATGTAATTTCCACTCAATTTTTTTCTTCATGATCATTTCACTTGAGATTCTTGTAAGATTGGTTTTCTTTTTGGACTCTTTTTTTTTCTTGCTCCTTTTGGATATGTGAGAGATGTCGAAAAATATATATGTAGAGAGAGCGAAGAGGAGGAGTACTGGTGGAAAAGGAGAGTCTCTGGGGGAAGAGATGCCGAAAGATGCAGAATAATAAATATATACCTACATGAGACTGAAGCGACACTCTGTGTATATTGAGGCGTCGCGTCGTACGGAAAGAGAGAAAGATGTGTGTGAATCTCTTCGGGTTCGGTTAAACTCTGTGCTCGATCATGAATTTGGTTTAGTCTACGTTCTGCGCTCACGACGAGATCACTTTATTAAGTTCCTGCACTGTGTCGCCACACACTTGCAAGTCTCGCGGGGAAAAATTTTAAGTTTTTTTTTTTCATCAATTTGTGAGGATTTTATTTCCTTGGAAAGATCTTCCAAGAATTTTCGCATGTGAAGGATTAAAAATATTTTAATTTGAAAGAGAAGTTGAGGACAATCTCAGAAGAAGTGAGATCAGCAGCAAAATCTGTGTGTGTAATGAAGTGATTGACGACAGTGCAATTTATTGCTGGTGGCAAGCAAGACACTTGATATTTATACAAGTTTATCAATTTGTGCCGTGATCTCTCGGTGAAGACAACCGCCCAGAGATCACAATCATTTTGGCGGGGCGATAAGATCAACAGAGTCACCACAGAGTATGTGTGGCGATGTGCGTGCGTGTCGTGAGAATTTTTCAATTAAACTAAATGAGCCAACTGCTGCAAATATTGTGTGAGGAACCCATCACCCAGGGAAGAAGATCTTCTCTGCTGGGGAGACATTATATATAGTGATCTCGAGGCGCTTCTGTGGTACAGCACCACTCAATGGCATAATTGCTAAATTGACTCAATCTCTTTTTCTTGCGCACTTCAATTAAATCTGCGCGATAGTGCCTTCATCTAATATACCCTGCAAAATGACTTAAGGCTTGATGATCTTGTGGCAACACATCACTATGTCCACAGAGATTGACTAATAACCTTTTTGTATCAGCGAGGGCAAATATTTGATCATCAACCGTCGTGAATGACAAGTAGCGCTGGTTCTTTTTTTTTTAAATAATAATCTTCTTTCACTCTCAATTTATGGTGATTGTGGCATTTTTTTTTCTTCATCTTTACCATTAATCACATTCGGGTTCAATTATCTTGCGACGCGAGAAGTGCGTGGAGAAGGCAGCAAAAAAGAGCTTCTTTTGAGCTTTGCCGATTTGTCATTTGCTAAAGCTTCACATTTTTTTTGCCCCCTCATTCAATTGAACTTCCTGAGTGGAATTTTTTCCCATTGATTCTTCTCTTTTTTTAGCTTTGATTTTTGTTCATTTTTTTCTCAACCAGTTCCACTTTGTAAAATTTTTCGTGTGGAAAGTATTACATTTCAATGAATCACACTGGATGCATTTAAATTTGAGGTCATGTGTGTCCATGAACCCAAATCTATTGTCTGATTAGAATGAAAAGTCAATCATAACGCGTCCAGTTATAAGAGTTGGTGTCCCACAACGTGTAGAAGTTTGTTTATGCGTTATAATGCGATTTGTGAGCAGAATTAGTAGGCAAAGTTGATTTTTTTTGTGAAATTCAGCAATTTGATGCATAAAAATGATCATATCTTTGGTTCTATAAGACCTATAGAAATTTCGTGACTAGTTTTGGAAAGGTTTTGAAATAAGCTATAATTTGACATATATCTCAATGATTTCCAAGGTCACCTTCAGAACACAAAATGGCGGATTTTTGTTTCACAAAAAGGTTTTTTCGCATTTTTCGTCCTGAAGGAATGGTTCTAGAGGTTTCTGATGTTCTAGAAAGTTGTAGATAATTGCAAAACCTTTAATTTGATACCAAATTGAGCAAAATCGGACACGCGGTTCAAGAGATATGGCTCTTAGAACTTTTCAAATGCAAGAATTTTTCAAATGGCCATATCTTCTAAACGGAGACATAGATTTTCTTCATTTTCGGACTGGTGAAAGATATTGAGTCAGGCTACAACATATCAAAATTTAAAGGAAATCTATAACAGATGTTCGGAGATATTGCCCCTTAAAGTTAGGCAATTTTTGTTTTTGATTTTAGCGCCTCTTGCGGATGTTTTTGAAACTTGGAATGTTCTAGATAATTGTAGGGCTTCTCAATACCTTTCATTTGATACCAAGATGGTCAAAATCGGTCAAGCCGTTCTCGAGATATATCGAAAAAACACTTTTTGCTTTAGGCCGCCATATTTGCTAAACGGCTTGACCGATTTTCAAGTATGAATTATCGATGAAAGTGTCTCACTGAGCCTTACAACATACTAAAATTTCAGATCTCTGGCTATAAGGGAACTGGTTGACAGTAGTTCAAAATGGCGGACGGCGGCCATCTTGGATTTTGAAAATGCGAAAAAATGAAATTTTACACCCACATTTCTATAGAAAACTTTAAACCGGAAGTCTCTATCTGTTACCGTTTTTGAGATATAAGGCAAAGTTTGGGCGACCGGCAGGACGGCCGGCCGGCAGGACGGCCGGCCGGCCGGATCAAAAATTTTCCACCACCATTTTTGGAATGTGGGTTGTCTGAAACGTGCTCATACCAAGTTTGAGCCCGATCTGAGGTGGTCGGTTTTTCCGACGATTACAATACTTGGTGTTGGCCACGAAGTGGAACACCAACTAATAAAACAATTACAAGTGGGCAAAAATTATTATTATGAATGGAACATTCTACATGATATAGCTTTACATTTTAATCGAATGAAGGCCTCCTCTCATGGTCTCTAATTAACAAGAATGGTGCAATTTCTGACCTCTTGTTTTCTGGGATTTCTTGTGCAAACATTTAAGTTGGTTTAACTATTTAAGACATTTAAGAAAACAATTTTAATTAAATGGATTTGCTTCATTGCCCTTACTGCAGCATTTTTACGATTTTTGTAGATCGAACAAGTTGTTTCATTTACAATTTATTTTCATTTAACGTCAATTGCCAAAAAAAACGAAAGAGGAAGTAATTAACTGATGCGCTTTAAATATAGAATTTCTCTAAGAAACTCACTTAAATTTGTATAAAATTTGCGTAAAAAATTAAGTATATAATATTTTATTTATGTTTTTTTTCTTTGTATCAGCAACTAAATTAAAAATTTATTTACAAGTTAGGAACTCAACATTTTAAAGAAAAACGTAATTTAGTAACTTATATTTAGATGTACTTCCTTTGTGCAATTTACTCTTACGTCATAATTTTTATTAGAAATTTTCAAACGTATTTCTGATAAATACACTCAGGAAAGTTCCTTTTTAATGATTTTCAAAAAGGAAATTTAAAAAAAAATAGTTTGCCACTATTACGTAAATTGTAAAGAAGAATTGCTGTTTACACAACAAATATTACTTTATTAGTTGGTGTTCCACTTCGTGGCCAACATCAAGTATTGTAATCGTCGGATTTTCCGACCACCTCAGATCGGGCTCAAACTTGGTATAAGCACGTTTCAGACAACCCACATTCCAAAACTGGTGGTGGAAAATTTTTGATCCGGCCGGCCTGCCGGCCTGCCGGCCTGCCGGGGTCTGGCCCGAACTTTGCATTATAGCTCGAGAACGGTAACAGATAGAGACTTCCGGTTTGAAGTTTTCTATAGAAATGTGGGTGTAAATTTTCATTTTTTCGCATTTTCAAAATCCAAGATGGCCGCCATCCGCCATTTTGAAATACTGTCAATCATTTCCTTCATAGCTGGAGGTCTGAAATTTTAGTATGTTGTGGAGTTCAGTGAGACGTTTACATCGATAATTCATACTTGAAAATCGGTTAAGCGGTTTAGTAAATATGGCGGCCTAAAGCAAAAAGTGTTTTTTCAATATAACTCGAGAACGGTTTGACCGATTTTAATCATCCTGGTATCAAATGAAAGGTTTCAAGAAGCCCTACAACTGTCTAGAACATTCTAAGTTCCAAAAATGGCCGCAAGAGGCACTAAAATCAAAAACAAAAATTGCATAACTTTAAGGGGCAATATCTCCGAATCCCCATTATCGATTTCCTTTAAATTTTTATATGTTGTAGCCTGACTCAATATCTTTCACCAGTCCGAAAATGAAGAAAATCTATGTCGCCGTTTAGAAGATATAGCCATTTGAAAAATTCTTGAATTTGAAAAGTTCTAAGAGCTATATCTCTTGAACCGCTTGACCGATTTTGCTCATCTTAGTATCAAATTAAAGGTTTTGCAAAACTCTACAACTTTCTAAAACATCATAAACTTCTAAAACGATTCCTTCAAGACGAAAAATGCCAAAAAACGTTTTTGTAAAACAAAAAGCCGCCATTTTGTGTTCTGGAGATGACCTTGAAAATTATTGAAATTTATGTCAATTTATAGCCTGTTTTAATACCTTTCCAAAACTAGTTAAGAAATTTCTGTACGTCTTATAGAACCAAAGATATGACCATTTTTATCCATCAAATTGCCGAATTTCACAAAAAATCAATTTTGTCCACTAATTCGGCTCACAAATAGTATTACAACGCATAATAAAACTTCTACACGTTGTGGGACACCAACTCTTATAACTGGACGCGTTATGATTGACTTACAATTTTTAAAGTGGGCTCTTCCAGTAAGTCTGAAAACTATTCTATCTATTCTATTTTTTAAAGGTCCTTAGAAATATTTTCAATGAAAAAGAAGTAAATTATATCCAAAAGAAAAACTTCTTCTCTAGCATATTGAAAAGATTTTTTTTCGCATTTCTATCATGGAAGGAGCTTATTTATTCAAGCATTAGAGCACTATAATAAGAGCAAATGATTAAAAGTCCTTTTTGGAATTTTTCAGAGGCGGAAAAAGAGATTGAAAACAATTTAACTGATTAAATGCTCAAGTTTTTTTTTCTAACTGAGAGTAGAATAATCATTTTTTAAAAGTACATAAATCAGTGTTTGTGTGACTTAGTGATGTTCATTTGCATCCCGTGACGACTAATGCTTGTCAAAGAGACAAACAATTTATACTAAAGTGTCTCTATAAAAGTTATCTTCATCACCCATCGCCTTGTGCACGCAGGGAGCAAGACACGTTTTGGATATAAAACATATCACAGCGAGTTGTCGGCAAAAAAGCATCTTAACGAGAAATTATATGTAGTAGAGATACATTGAAAACTTTATGGATATATTTATCAACCACCAACACTAAAGTGGATACAAAAAAAAAACTGATTTTCCAATATAGCAAAAGTTTATTTCGAAAGAAACTCTACAAAGTCTAACGATATTGTGAGCTTGAAATAGGCCAATTTTTCGTGGGTGTAATAGCAAAGTGTGTGCGTCTGGATTGAACATTATTGCTTTTGTGAACAAGTGTTGGAGCTCGATCATCGTCTTGCTGTTAAATTTATTTAGTAAAAAAAAAAGAATTCCCAAAGCACTCGGAATAGCTCATCAGACACAAGGGAGTTGTAACACACAATATAAATTAAATTGAATATGTTGGTGAGTGTGGAAAATTGAAACATTATTAATATGTGCTAATTTATTGAGTGACGAATGGTAGAGCCAAAGCAATTCGTGGTGTTGGAAGGAATAAAATCGTGAGAGTGTTTGGGGACTAATTACAGCGCCTTCTTCTGGACGGAGGCGAGGAGGAGTGCCGAGAGAGGTGGAAGAAGAAAGGAAAGAGTTAATCATAAATCGTATAAATTTAAATAAAGCAACTCGGCCTTTCTTGCTACTCATTCGCACAGCAGTGTACTCAGAGCACTTGGAGACACAATTAAATTGTTCATAAAAACCCCCCAAAAAAATGTTGTGCACTTGGGGCTGTGCGGAGATTGCTTAAACAGCGCCAAGAGGGAGGAAGCACTGTAAAAGAGTGGCGAGACATATTTAATAGTAGGTACAATACAGTGTTGTTTAATGCAATAAAAAAATTTAAGAAAAAGTGAGACAATACTTAAAGTTGAGAGAGATATCTTATCTCGTGAAGGAAGAAGAAAAACTCTCAAGAGTGTGTGTGTGGTGCTGGAGGAAAGTGAGAAATTTTCACGTGAAACTCTCGACAATTTTCGTGCAGGCAGACTCAGTTGTTTCAACATCCACCACAAGCACTTTATTTGAGGAAGAAGCGGAGGGAGAAAAAAAATGTTAATTCTCGTGAATTACATGAGTTTCTGGAGCTTCAGAAAAAGGAGGTATTGTCTCTAATTTTTGCTGAAAGTCTCAAAAAAACGACAATAAAACAGAGCAAAGTCTAGTGAAAAACTCTCCCCGAAAACGAAAAAAAAGAAAGAAAGAAAGCAGCTGGAAGAAGTTCTTCTTGTCCGTTGTTTTTTCTTTTTTTCTTCGTCACTGAGGGATTGCACAACGGTGCAACATCTTGAAGTTGACGAAAGCCAGCTTGAAGAAGGAGGAAGAGGAATTGCGTTGGAGAACGTGAATTGATTGACGAAGAAGGAGGGTACGAAGTAACGAAGACAGAAGAAGAAAAAAAAAAGAGAGAAAAATGATTACAAATCAACCTCATTCATCCATTTTCAATATTGTGATACTGCTCCTGTGGCTGATGACCGACAGTGGATGTGGTCATCACCCCCAAAGCCACCAGCACACTCACAATCACTACCACGAACAGAGGCATCATCATGCACTGCAATCGGGTGTTGATGATCGTGGCAACATTAGCACAGTGCAACGGCACAAGAAGCCACCTTTCAGCAAGGAGGAATTTCGCAAACCTATCGAGGCGGCTGTTCGTGCCCTCAGACACCCTGTTCATAGATTCCATACGAAATCATCAACTCCACGTGCCAGTATTACTTCCACAACAGAAGCCCCCCATCATCACAGACTGAGGCACCATCACGATCATCACAGGTGGCGACAGGAGGAAATGAGATCACCCACGACGACATCTCATGCCAGACACCATATACCCCCGTTGTGGGTGGATTCATCGTCCGCCGGCGACGTCAAGAAGCATCCACGGTGGGCGCAACACAATAAAGGCTACAGCAGCTACAGTCGCAATCACGATCGAAACCGCCTGCGGCACCACGATCACGTAGACCGCGAGGAGAGTCACTACCACACAACATCCATCCGGCCGGTTCGCGAATCATCGCGAGGAAATCCTAGTGATGTTGGTAGACACAGATCAGCGAGTTTGTTGGTGAAATCAAATGAACGGTCATCGCGTATGGGTCACGGGATCACCGATAAGAGAACCCATGACGATGATGAATACCACGACAATGAGGAGCAAGTGGACAGCCTGAGAAATACCACAACACCCTTTGCCGGCAATTCACAGAGACGAAGATCCTATGTGAGTATAAAATATTTCCATCTCTCAATGTATTTAAATGCATCTCTATTTTTACAAAGGAGAAACAAATCCCCATTGCTGTGGTAATTCTCAAAAGCTGACTCACTTCCCCTTTTGCACCAGGTCATCATCAAACACTTTCTAATATTAGCACAACTGACTGTGCAGTATATGAGGCACACGATGACAAATTAATCGTCAATCTTCCCCTCTTTTTCAATTTATTATCTCAACTCCATGTCGATCGTTCAATCGCGTAGATTTCACACACGATTGTGAAAAAGATGAACCATTGCATGGTCGTTAAAAATGAGATCTTTGAGGTTTTTGCAAAGATTTTGCTGCTTTAGTTCAAGCCACGGTTGATATTTAATTACATTTCTAGATAAAATCTTCTCTTGAAGTCTTTTCTTAGAGCTTCCTCTTGAACTTTCCTTTCAAAGTCTTTTCAATGAGTTTATGAATATTCTTAAGAGAGTCCTTGTGTATGATCGATTTTAATTATTTATTTGATTCATTTTACTCTTTTTTATTGATTCTTGCCACATGGTTTCATCCAGTTTAAACAAAAAGGTGAAATAGCCAATTAACAAGACGTTCCGAAGATTTTGAATCCTTTTCATCAGGTATTGAAAAATTTAGAATTTGTGGTAAATAAGTCAGATTCTGATATTTTTAATTTCTTTGAACTTTTCCTGAAGAAAGGAATCTTGGGCATTTTCAAATTTTCTTTATGATTTCTTTTATATTATTGCAAGTTTAATTCATAATTCAACCAAAATACATTTACAAATGCAGAATGGAACGTTTACGCTTGTTGCAATGAAAATTAAAAGGAAGAGAAAATTTGTTCTGCTTTTGCAATCAAAATTAATAGAAAAGAACGCAGGCTCCCATCTTGAATGATTTAACTTTCCAAAAAGGGTCATGATATGCGCATTTTTCTTCACCAGTTGCACCACCCATTGGGTGAGAAAAAAGCCGAGAAAAGTGTAATGAAAATTAATCGTTTGAAAAAATAGAGAGAGAGGAAACTATTTCAACATAACACCCATTTCTAATCTCAAAATTCTCAAAAATTTATTTATGATTGCAGCGGGAGTAGAAAAATGCGCCACGAGAGATTAATAAATGATCAAGTGGGGCCCATCTTCCATAGTTGGTGTATGTGTAGAGCGCCTGCCCCAAAATGAAATGTGTCAGGCATTAACTAGTTTATAATATTTATCAATTGCATTTTGTAGAGGAGATTAAAGCTTGGAAAGATGTGGTGTGAATTGAAAAAAAAAAAGGCGGCACTATCTCCTCACACAACACACAGAGACACTCCAAACTCTCTTTTCTTTCTCCACTCCAATTAACTGAATTAGACAAATTAGGAATAATAATTATTTATGGTTTAAGTGGCGTCAATCAAATATTCTTTCTATGCCCATAAATAAACTTCTGCGTGTTGGAAGTTGCCACCGTATTTCTTAAGCAGATGAACTGACTCTCATATCTCTCTTCCTTCTGAATGATTAAGAATCTGTTAACGGTGAAGTGAAGGAACATTAATAAATGAAAAAAGAAATATTTTGTGTATTCACTAAATGTAAAGTGAAATCACCTAAAAAGAAATTAACATCACAATAAAAATTGAATATTACCTTGAATTGGTTTACATCACGATGAAGATAAAAAAAAGCTACAAGAGAGGAGTAAAACATGAAAGACAAGTGCCACTGGAAGAAATGAGAAAAGGTGTGAAATTTCTTTTAAATGGAACACATTGTCTCGTTAACTTTTCATTGTACCGTGTCGGATATAACACAGCGAAAACACCCAATAAAGCTGATCACTTATTTAATGCCTCCCTTTTCCTTCACACTTTCATCCAAACTCACGATACTGCCTCTCTATACAAGCTAATTCAAACAGCGTGAGGTGTAGTATATTAAATTTTAAAGGGACACCACACAGACATTTTTATTTTCTTATGTTGTTGCTTTTGATCTTGAGATGAGATTGACCCCAATACGAAAATTCTTCAGCAAACGCTTCTTTTTTCTTCTCATTTAATTTCTTAACTGCTGATGGACAAGAGGGTTCATCACGGATATTATTTGATGGTCATTAAAAACAACCAAAAACCAATAAAGTGTCACATCATTTATTTAAATTAGACTACAAACGGACACACGCGTAGAAATGAGAGGCTGTAGCATTTCCAGTATACGCGCGAGATCATTCAGATGTGAGGGGGGAACTCATAAATTATATTCTCTGTGAATAAAATAGGAGGATCATTGCTTTTTCCATGTTATTGGAGCAATTTTGAGCTGTCGCTACACCATTTATTTCATTCAACTCACACCACACACCGATGCACCCGAAACCCCATCGTGCAGCATCCATGTCATCTTTAGTTTCCCGCCAAATGGGTGTTATGGGATGTGAAATGATAAATTAATGAAAATTATCTCCTTTCTCAAATTAATTACATACAATTTTAAAGGGTATGAGTGACAGTTGTAGTGGAAAATGCACCAATTTCGTGATCTTATTTTAACGCTATTTCAAGATGTTTCATGATATTGTACCACAAATTACTGCTGATGTTCCATGCAGGGAGTACTAATTAGCTGGAATATATGACTAAAAATAAATATGGTGGCTCCTTTGCGGTGAAATTTATTAAATTATTGTCCAACAAAAGTGAGGGTTTACCTTTAAAGAAACATGAAAATAAATTTGATGAAAGTATTTTTTCGGTATTTTTTGAAAAATTAATTCCAAGATTTCAATCTAAGACACATTTTGCGCTATAAAAAAGAAATCTTATTAGGTTATCTTGGCTTTGTAAGAGTAAGAAAAAGAATATTTTCTATGTCTTCCATCTATTAGAAAATAATTTTTTAGTTCAAAAATTATTCTAAAAAAAATTGGAACATTTAATTTGGTTTGAACAAATATTTTCTAGCCAATTCAAGCAAAACTCTTCTCTGTAAAACATTTTTCAAATTTTATCTAGATACGAAATTCATTCAGAATAATTTACAAAAAATTAGCAACAACGAAAGCTCTAATATAAATAAGTCCTAAAACATAAAATAAAGCAGACGTCAGTATATTTTTACAATAAGTTCAAGAGAACACGCACAATAAGGCGGGGAATTCCAAGAAATAATCAGCTTTAATGTTTACAACTCAACAATCGTTCTTGATCATCAAAACAATAAATTTTTCAGTGGATTTTAATGTTTCTTCTTAGAAGAGACATCGTCAAATATTTAATGCAAAATAATTTAAATGTCGCAGAAAATTGGGTAGAAATTATTGGAGTGTTTGAGTTATTTTTGAAATTCTATTTGAGATTAGTTGTTCTCAGAACTTGAAAGTAGTTTTCAAAGTTTCTTTGAAAGCTTAATGGAGCATTTTGTGTTAAAGCACGATTTCATAAAGTTTTGAACTTGTGTTTGTTTATTCATTTTTAAAATTTAGACCTTGATTCTATAATCAAGGTCTTAATCTCTTCTTATCTGTCTTTCCGTCTTACAATGATTCTTGTGTGATTTCTTCAAGTTAACTTAAAAAACATTCTATAAATGAAAATTAAAGAAAAATTTGTAATGAAAATCCTATTTTTGTCTTACTTTTTATCCATAAATTTTAAAAAATCCAAAACTGATTATTTAGTAGTAAAATGGATAAAAATAATAAAACAAATATTGTTTCGAAATAGCTCTTAATCTCAATTTTTTAATTATTAATTTGCAATTCAACGGCTTATTTTCCTAACGTTCAAAAGACAATAAATCATTTTCCCGTCCCATAAAATTTTTAGCATAATACTGAAGATGATAAAATTGAAAGTTTGAAAATTTTTCAGACGTGGGCATCTATATGTAATTTGAAACAATCCTCATACTAAATGCTTGTGCCAGCATTAGATAATGTGTGGTGTGTCGTTGAATGGCATCAAATTCTTTGGCTTACAATAAACTTCCTCAAATACCTCAAACAATATTAAATTTCTTGCGTCTAGATACTGTGAAAATGTCACATTTGAATTTTGAATTTCAATGTAAAACATATTTTTGTGTATACAGCATATTTTGGAAAGGCGAATGTACTTGGAAGGTTTTCCTTTTGCATAACAAAAGAACGTATAAGATCATTGTTAGATCAAGTTCATCAATTCATAAAAAAATCTGTGGGTGGGTGGCAGGAAAAAAAATTGATCGATGGTCTTGTGACTTCTGTATTTTCTAACGTTGAATTTAAATTTTGCATTTTATGCGTTGCTTCATCACTTGAGTTGTTGGGTATGTGTAGTTACAATAAAACTCCACTAGAATATCTATAAATACAAGAAGTCTGATAATTTCCATAATATTCTCATGCTGTGTATATATTATTATTAGTTTCTCTTTCTTCCTCATTGCATGCAATCCTTTTTTGCACCACACAACATTCTCTGTCACTCCCAATATACGTGAAATATGAATTTATTGCGAGTTAAGACGGGAGCACGTTTCTTGTACATAATGTATCTCTTTGGCTGTGCAACAAGTTTAGATGAGAGAGGAATAGAAAAAAAAGAATTATTTGATTTGTGTCTACCATGGTCTAGCAACAACGGTCATGTTTGACTTTAGGTCTCGTCGTACAAATTTCCTGTCTGATACAATCACGAGAGAATTTCTTGAGAAATTCCACGGAGCGCACTTACAAGATAAACTTGTCCATGGACTCTTTCTATTGCCACGCACGGTATATATTCTCTTTTGAGAAGGGAAAATTTGTTTAGAACATCATCTGCCCCTAAGGAACCACTGCTTCATCATCATTAGTCTAATGCCTTAGCGTACGATCATTATTGCCCGTTTAATTGAATTTTCTTTTTTTTTTCTTCTTCATTCACTATAAAATGCTACGAAGCCGTGAATTTATCCCTTGATATTTAGTCTGGGCGTTCAGTGAACTTCTATTGATGATTCTCCAAAGTGTAAACAGTTTAGAGGCGCGAAGTGAGATGAGATTTGATATGTGAGCATCATTCTTGCATTTTCTTTTTCACAATAACATCTCTCTCCAGCAGAGAAGGAGCAAAATACTGCTGAATGTGTTAGAAAATTTTATTACTTTATGATTAGTTTATACCAACATTTGCATACAGATAACATTTATTTTACTAAAGTATCCCATATTATAGGATGGAGGCTTTTTTGGAATAGATTCTCTCGCTTTTGTGCACAAAATCATAAATGTAGTAATCATTAGAAGAATTAGAGACCACAAAAAATTCATTAGAATCTGTTTTAGACACTTTTGAGTGCCAAAAGATTTTTTATTTTATAATTTTTGGTCTGAAATCCTAAATTTTATTCCTTAAAGGAATCTTCTCTCCCAACAATAACAACAACAAAAAGAATCTCTTTTGCTGTGTATCTTAATCAAAATGATCTCATGGGAAATCCACGTAATGTCTCTTGATTTCGAGTGGGTGGCATTGTTGTTTGTTGTACAATAAAACATTCTGATGGGTGGCTGGGAAAAGAAAAGGAGTAGCATAATAGACGAGATTCCTTTCCCTCTTGTGATGCCCTTTTAGTTGCGTTGGATGCAAACATTCACTCTCATTGCATCCAATGTGGATTGTCTCGTCCAGAAGACGCTGCGCACACGCGGTGTAAAAAGTATTTATACCTCCTCCCAACTGTAGGGAAGGCATGGTCTTTATGGTTGGCCGAGAACCGAATAAAAAGAATTTAGAAGAAGAAAAAAAAAGATAGACAGGATGCACCATTGTTTTCCTTGTGATAAGAAAACAAATGTGTAACACAACACTTTTTCCCTTTAGCCAGAGTGCAATCAAGTCCATAAGGATTGTTTATCGTGTGCTGGTAAAGTGAGAAAGGTAAACAGAACATTGAGTGTTCATTGCTGTGTAATCCATACTTTCGGTCCACCACTTGATCTTTCTTTTTTATTTAAACGCGACGAAGGGAATGCTAATAGGGGTTGTGAGATCCCATTTCGTCCAACTGGTCAAATACAATCAACACTCGATGAGATATTATATGTTTTATCTATATAGTTAGAATTATGCTGAAGTATGTCTATTTTGTAATACAAAGTATTTTTTTTAATGTAAAAACATCGTTGGATTGCAATTTTTTAAATTAACTTGATATTCAAGAACTTTCTTCAATAATTTGAATTTTAGTTTAGTCCTGAATGCAAAGCAATATTTACAAAAATATTCAATATAAAAATTTTAAAATTAAACTGTTAAAATCTCCAGGATCATTTTTCAGCTACATAAAAAAAATCATAAGATCATTAAAATATGTAATCCGAAAGATATAAAGGTAGTCTAAATCATTACAATCTTAATCGATTTCTTTAAACTCATTAATTATTTAACATTGAACTTGCTTTGAAAAATTCTGTTTTCCATGAAAATTTCTACAAGATCACCCTTAGAATTTTTATGGTTTTAGCAATATTTTTTCTAATTATTTCCTCCTCGATGTGTGCAACCTGCCTAAATAATTATGTATTTGTTGCCAAAGAGGCGTCAATTTAACGGGTTTCAGTGTAGAATTTCTTTAAAGCTAAATTTTGCCGTGAGTAGATAATTTTCTTGAGGGATAGGCGTTCTTCTCCTCACGCTGAACCTCTTATATTGGCTGTAGGTAATAAATGACTTTTCACATTTCTGCCAGAGTTAAATATATGCAATTCGGGTGGAGTCCATTTGGCTAAAAAAAAACGAAGAAGGATAAGAGAAAAAGTTATGGGCACTTTTCGTTCACACCAAAGGCTAATTTAATTTCCTCTTCGTCTCTCAAAGAGCACTATACGCGCGCAAAGTATCGGCTTCCCCTTTTTTATTGTCTCGCTCCGATCTTGAGCGCGCACAGAGTTCATAAAAGAATATATTCTTTAACGCAAAAAGCAAAAACTTCTTTTTGCTCCTCATCGATATTTATCCATCTTTAGAATCCCATCGGCGGCAATCGGCGGAGACATTAAAATGAATTGCAGCTGATCGTTTCTTCATCTTTCTTCGTTTTTTTTTGTACCTTCCACCTTGTGGTGTAATGACGTTGAAGATGGTACTATTTCATT
This sequence comes from Lutzomyia longipalpis, assembly GCF_024334085.1. NCBI lineage: Eukaryota > Metazoa > Arthropoda > Insecta > Diptera > Psychodidae > Lutzomyia > Lutzomyia longipalpis. The sequence continues at coordinate 13,802,219 of NC_074708.1, read as the reverse complement.
CACGATTTTCCTTCATTTGATTCAACTTTTAAAACACTTTCGGTCTGTGCGCGCGGAGTGTGATTGTGCGGTGTTGATGATAATGACGAAGAAGCAAAAAGGAGATGACGATGGGTTGAAGAAGGAGGTAACAAAAAAAAAGCAGAAGATCTCATGGTAAATAAATTCCTCGGTCAACATGGAGTTCTTTGTGATAGTCACGAGTCACCTTATGTTCCTTGAGCAAACACCAATAATAATTTTCAATTTTGCCTTCCCCTCATTTCTCCCATGCCCGAGGGCGACTTCTATTAGCTCACACACCAGAGGAGTCTATCTGTAACCATTTAAAGCTCGACCTTTTGAGTCTGGCGAGATGGTGAAGATGCTGCTCCTCATGTCGTGTTTGGGATATTTAAAAGCATCTCTCTCTCTCTCGGAGGAAAGAAGTTCCATTGTCACTTTCATGGGTGGTTCAATTGAACCATGACAATTACTGTGCAGCAATCATCCACCACGCAAGAGTGGCTCCTCCATCCACTTCAGTGAAACAATGCCATACGAGTGCGATTAGTGTGACACACACACGACACAGTACCTATATCGCTTGGAATGAAGATTGCATTCTAACCATGATACCATTGTTGATCTCTTTGGACGTTAAGTTAAAGAGACAAACATTCCGCGCGAAGAGTTCATCAACAGTGTCGCTTCTTGAAAGCAATTTTATAGACTCTCCCTTAGAAGTATTCGTCATGTAGGACGTATGCAGTCAATCCCATTTATTTGCTCAGGAAACTCACTTGTACACACGAACCTCCTCATCAATCATCATCCTGATTGCCATCTTATAATTGAGTCTCGCTGTCTGGCTATTTGAAAAACAAGGCAATTCTTGCTACAAAAAAAAATCATTTTCTTTCTCCAAGAACTTTCAATATTTCTCCCCTATTTATATGTACATAACATATAGCAAAAAAAAAAGCTTCAACAAGAGGCGATCATTTACTTTTCTCCAATAAGCCGTTCACGTAAAATGTTGAAATCTGATTAACTCGCACAGAGTTTATTGAATAGTAATTTTCTCCAGATTAATAATTATCATTACAAATCGAATGAATGAAGTGCAAATTGCCATTGAAGATAATTTCCTATATGAAACATAAAATTACGGAACAAATTGAACAATCTTCTCCTATGTATCATGATAATCAACTTTGACATACTTGCAGTTTATGCGTTAAATTATGGTATGTTTAAGAAAATTGCTTGTCAATATTATTAGAACTCTTGCTCTAAAGGAAGATAAATGAGAATTCTCGTATTTGATTATGTTTAACTAAATAAAATACATTGATAAAATTAATTAAATGTTATTAAATTATTAATTAAATATAATTAAATTGTTGATCAAATATACAGGAATGTGGGGCAGATTTTAAGATTAATACAAGAGGATGTAATTCAGCTAATTGCAGGCTATTGATCTTCATGAAATTGAGCACTAAGAGGCGGTATTATTATCAATAAAATTCTATTAGCGAAACTTTATCAACCATGTTTAAAGTTTATTAATTTTTCTTTATTTAATATTATGATAATTAACTTTATTTAATATATTGATTAATTCTTTGTTACTTACAATCAGAATAAAAATTAAACGTTAAAATTTCTTAAAAACAAATTACGTTGAACCTAAAAAAAATAACATTAAAATTGCCCTTAAAATATTCTTAATATTTCTACACTAAAGATCTTTCTCTATCTCATAAATCTATTTCAAGAAATCAGTAAAATGGTTTTCTTTCACAAAGATCGATTACTTACTCTTCCTGCCTTTAGAAAACTGAGTAATAGAATAATTTCTAAAATGCACCAACTATAAAATAAATGAAAGAAACATTTCATTCATAAATGATCTTTGCGTGAAAAGAGTTTGTAAAGCAAACTCTTTCATAAGTATCCAACGCCTTATGTGACAAAGTAAATTAGTGAAAAACGTGTGAAATAATTTTCTAAATCATAATTGGTTGAGTGTTGGCTGTAGAATCCCACGCAAATTGACGAAAAAAAGTGTTGAGATCGTGGCTAAATTGTGTTAGCGATTGATGAATTAAATTGGGTGTTGCTGGCGCTTGGACTTGCACGCACACTCTGCACATTATGAAGAGAGATCACTTAATTATTCAGAAATACAATATTTTTTGGTTTTAATGAGTGGGTATGGCTCTTCTTCTTCCTTATGATTTAATTTTAGCCATTTGAATAATATCTGACTTTCACACAGCTCAGAGAAACTCTGCCACAATATTAATTGGCACAGAATCTTACCTAGAAATTTGAGGACAATAGAAATGTTTTTGGGATGTGTCACAGGACTTGAATGAAGATGGAACAGATGCGGCTGTATTAAATAAAATTGTTCTTGTACTCTCTGTTATGCATATTCCTACTGAATAAACACACCGCGTATGTATAAAATTATCTTTGTCTGGATGGTGAATGAATGAGCAAGAAAAAGGGAGAAAAATGTCATTGGTTTGTAATGTAATCAAACATCTCAATGGGGACTTCATATTATTTTATTGTGTGCTGTGAAAAAGCCAACAGTTCCTCGATGGAATCGCACCCATAAATTCTCCCTCATATGTTGTCATCAGCCCACATTCCGAAATAGACTTCATTCATGCACCTCTCTTGCATAGACTATGCTCTATGCCATTTAACATTAACAAATCACCTCTTTCACTCACGCTAAGATTGATCCATTGATTTTGCTTCTTTTTCTACCTTCTCGCACAGAGCATTGACGACATTCATGCACCAGGATATCGCCCAGGAGATCTAACCAGTCACAAATTCAGGACTCTCGGGACGTCAGAAGGTGTTCATCATGCTCGCAATGAATTTATGATAACTCAGAGGAGAATTCAAGGTAAGATTCAGCATCGAAAAAGATTTATAGATGTGATAAATTTTTTTCTTCTTCTCTTTTCTTCAATCCAAAGAGAACAAATTGAACATTTGGAGGCTAGGCTATAAATATATGCAAATTTAATCGAAACTAATCATCATTTATCGGGTGGATGTTAACACCTCTTGTGTGGAAAATATAAAATGTTATTCTCATTTGAGGCGTTTTTATGAAGAAGAAAAAAAGCAGAAGATAGATAAAATTAAATTGCAATAACTTGTTTGCAAATTAATTAGCTTTAAATTTAAATTTAATTACAAAATCTACACTTCTCTATCATTTTGTTGTATTTTATTGTGCTAAAAGACAATTTTAACAGGTTGGTGAAGGAGTCTTGACCTTTAGTTTTTTTTAAATAAATTTGACAGTTGAAATTCGTTTTATTGGATAAAAATTAAACATTATCTGCGAAGGATAAATCAAACGTTAGAAATTGTTGGATAAAAGTTTAACGTCAGAATTAAAAGGAATAAAATTTCGTCCTTGAATTTCTTTTAGACAAAAATAAAGAACTTTTCATGTCTTGTATAAAAATCAATCATAAGAAATTCTTTATTAAAAATTAAATAAAGATTTCCAGAATAGAAAACGTTGGAAATTCTGTAACAACAACAACAACAACACACATAGCCATTTGTCCCATTACTGGGGTTGGCTTCTCACACACAAATTTTGGCTTTGATTTTTAATGACCGGCTGCCGACCTGACGTCAACCTCAGAGAGGCATTTTTGTTGCATTGTGACTTTGTGTTAAGAATATTCCTCATTCATAAGTTTTTATCACAAGCAACGGTGCAGAGCAGTCAATATCAATTCAAGAGTTGCCTCTCGTTGTAATATTGCACTGGTGGGAACGAGTGGGGGCATTCCTGACCGAATGAGATCTTTTTTCATATCTGCATTACAGCCTATCGAACACCACCGAGCCTCGAACCCGTCGACCCTCCCAGGGACATTGCAAACGGACACTGGGACCGTCTGCTTTGCCACTGCTCTACTGGGCAAAACGTTGGAAATTCTGTGATAAAAATTAAAAATTCTCGGATAAAATTAAACATGAATGTCTATAAGAAAAATCAAACCTTCAAACTTATTAGATAAAAATTAATCTTATATAATTCTTACATGTTTGAACATTAAAAATTTAACGTTCTCTGGATTAAATTACATACTTTAATATGAATAGGGTGGGTGGATGTAATGTTAAAGCATTCCACTCAATTATAACATTCAAAAAATCTCTCTCTCAGTATGCAATTAAGTACACAAAGTAGCAGCATGAAATTACTCAACAATTTATTGTCCCACAAGATGTTAAATTAATAGCGTAGCAAGAGTCAACAACGAGGCAAATATTTGCATTTTGACTCGGTCAAATTGATCACAAATGATGATTTCATTCATAATTGAGTGGGGCTCTTTTTCTCTTCTTTTTTTTTCTTGCCATCTTCTGCTGTGTTTTGCTGCAATAACTCTTTACCCTGGGGCTGAACATCTGCAAAAATTTTGCTCTGGGTGTGGGGGAATAAAATGTGAAGCAGCTCAGGAACGTGCATGGGTCATGGAGCACATATCGCGTATCCTGCAAGAGGCTGAATGCAAGTGGCCGCGCCCCAAAGTGATTCCCGTGCCCAACAATGACACCGATAAAACGTATGCGCCCCACTGTACGATCCTCCATCGATGTGGCGACGACACGGGCTGCTGTGGGCACGAGGGTCTGGTGTGTACGGCACGGAATACCACAAGTGTCGAACTCTACTTCCATGTAAGTGACGAGCAATTGACGCCCGCGGGTATGTGCGAGAGTTGTGGTTGTTATGGCTGATTGAATGATTGCAGGTTACCAAATTGAGAGGTCCCAGTCGGACGGAGCGTCTGACATTCGTCAATCACACTCAGTGTCACTGCGTTAGCAGGCATGAGTTCTTCCGAGTGCAAGAGCCATCCAATTTGGAACCCTATCCCGTACAGTCGTGCCAGTGCTCGCAATTCTTCGAGAAGGTGATCCTCGACGATGGATCGTGCCGATGTGACTGCAGCAGTGACAATGAGGACTGCAAATCCCTCAAGGCTGGCCAGGAAGGATTCTCCCTGGAGGATAGGAAGTAAGTTTCTTTTTTTTCTCTCTCTCTCTTTCTTTGCAGATTTAAAATTCTGTCCTAAATTTGCTTTTTTTACAAACCAAAAAGAAGTTCAAAGTAATTGATTTATGAAACTTAAGAGTATTTTGCAGTAATATTATTCAGTTCAAGTTGTGCAATAAACTTTATGGTGCACCCATAAAATATTTAATATTCAGGAACTCCCTATTCATTTTCGTGTTAATTACTAATTTTAATGTCCCCCCCCCCCATTGATATTGATGAAGGAGGAAACACTGAGAAAATGTCTCTTTGGCTGCTATTTGATACTCCACATATTACACATAAAATTGCTCCAACATAAATTTGTCACAAATGTATGCTTTTTGTTGTGAAAAATTTTGCAATTTAACTGCCGGAGAAGCATTTGCGAAAAATCACAGAATATTGCAATTTGTTTCCTTGTCTAAATATTTGAAATTCACCATTATCCACTAAACCAACTGAATGTTCATTAGCCATTGAGAAGAGTTTCTTTTGTAGAAATCGTGGAGAAGTTCAGACATTTTTCACATAGATAGATTATTCCTCGGGGGCAATGTTGAGAATTTATATGGATAAATTCTTGGTGGGATTTTGTGTTGTGCACATGAATACACTGTAATGAAAAAGTTTTCAGTTTAGAGGAAATTTTAGAATTTTTTTTTAATATAAAATTCAAATGATTTGTCCGTCTGTAGTCTATACTGAAAAAAGTTTTTTTTTTTTGTAATATCTTCTGTGATTTTTGTAATGATTTTGACAGAATTTCTGCTTCACTGAGTGGTCTGATTTAACTAAAATTGATGAATCCAAGATATTCGTAACAAATTCCTTGAACTTCTGGCAATTTTTCATGCAAATTGAACAAGAAATGAATTTTTAATTAAACCTTTTTATAAAATGATCAAAAATTTACATTAAAAAGTTTCCAATTTTCGATCATTTGATAACTTTTTGACGGTAGTGTATATTCTTACCACGTGCTAAATCTTTCTTATTTGCTTTTTACACACAGATGCATTCAGGATGGACGATGCAAGATGCCAATTTGTGAGTTTGGAAACTACATTCGACGAACGGGACGATGTCCGAGGCGAGAGGATAAAATCCAATGGGGTTCATCGGCGGGAAATCTGTAAGAAAACAAAAAAGTCAATTTGATCTCTTCCTTGTTTTTTGAAAAAGGGTGGGTGGGAGCAAGAAGCGACTTAATGATTGACTAAAAGAAATGGAAAGTAAAAAAAAAACTTTCAGTAAATAAGAAAATGAGAAAACTCACCTCGGATTTTGAATAATTTCTTTCTTCCTTTTCTCATCTCAAAAGGAGGAAGAAAAATCATTTATAGAGAGTTTATTAATTTCTAGTCATGTGGCACGTCACACGAGAGAGTTCACAGAAGAGACGTAATAAGTAAGAGAAAAAATAAGAGATTGACGGGGATTTTTAATTTTCAAAAAAAAGAAAAAGAATTAAATTATCTCTCGTGGAAGCATTTTATTCATTTTGTATTAAAAAAAAATCAAGAGATCAACATCCAGCGATGTGCGCGACGTTTTATACCATCACCCGCAATTTATTCGTCAATCTTTCTGCACACAAAACAACATTCTTTTCGAATTGTAAAATATATTCTTATATTTATATTAAAAAAAAACATAGAAAAAAGAAATAAAATGTACGATACTTTTTGTATATTAAATGATTGAAAAAAATAATTCATACAACTCACTGAAATTTTACAATGTTCCACCACTAAAAGAGCCAGAAATAGATGAAGAGACATTATTCATTTGGGGCAATATCCTTATGCATTATACAATTTATGGGTTTGGCCATTAAATGCGATGCAGTAGTGTTGCGAAAGTAGATAAAATGTGTGAAATAAAAGTCAATCATAACGCGTCCAGTTATAAGAGTTGGTGTCCCACAACGTGTAGAAGTTTGTTTATGCGTTGTAGTGCGATTTGTGAGCAGAATAGAGGCAAAGTTGATTTTTTTTGTGATATTCAGTAATTTGATGAACAAAAATGGTCATATCTCTGGTTCTATAAGACCTACAGAAATTTCTTGACCAGTTTTGGAAAGGTCTTGAAATAAACTATAATCTGACATATATTTCGATACATTTCAAGGTGACCTCTAGAACACAAAATGGCGGCTATTTGTTTTAGAAAAACAGTTTTTGGCATTTTTGCCCTAAAATAATGATTTTACAGGGTTCTAATGTTCTAGAAAGTTGTAGGGAATTACAAAACCTTTAATTTGATACCAAGTTTAGAAAAATCGGACAAGCCGTTCAAGAGATATGGCTATTAGAACTTTTCAAATTCAAGAATTTTTCAAATGGCTATATCTTCTAAACGGCGACATAGATTTTCTTCATTTTCGGACTGGTGAAAGATATTGAGTCAGGCTACAACATATCAAAATTTAAAAGATTTGCCTAATGGGGATTCGGAGATATTGCCCCTTAAAGTTAGGCAATTTTTGTTTTTGATTTTAGCGCCTCTTGCGGTCATTTTTGGAACTTGAAATGTTCTAGACAGTTATAGGGCTTCTTGAAACCTTTCATTTGATATCAAGATGGTCAAAATCGGCCAAGCCGTTCTCGCGTTATATCGAAAAAACACTTTTTGCTTTGGGCCGCCATATTTGCTGAACCGCTTGACCGATTTTCAAGTATGAATTATCGATGAAAATGTCTCACTGAGCTCTACAACATACTAAAATTTCAGGCCTCTAGCTACAATGGAAGTGGTTGATGGTAGTTCAAAATGGCGGACGGCGGCCATCTTGGATTTTGAAAATGCGAAAAAATGAAATTTTACACCCACATTTCTATCGAAAACTTCAAACCGGAAGTCTCTATCTTCTACCATGCTTGAGTTATAAGACAAAGTATGGACCACCGGCAGGCCGGCAGGCCGGCCGGATCAAAAATTTTCCACCACCAGTTTTGGAATGTAGGTTGTCTGAAACGTGCTCATACCAAGTTTGAGCCCGATCTGAGGTGGTCGGAAAATCCGACGATTACAATACTTGGTGTTGGCCACGAAGTGGAACACCAACTAATTCGAAAAGAGTGTCCATCAATCAATCCACGCGGAATCTCGCTTCTAATAACTGCGCTTTTTGCTCTTTCCAATCTCCTAATGCAACTAAAAATAGCTATAAATTCAAAAAAGAAGCACAAAAGAGTGAGAAAATTAATTTTTCCGTTCGACGTTTTTTTTTGCGTGCAAATGAATGCGGAAAGAAATCTTTCAGAAATTAGTCTTTTAGTCAGGAGAATGGGGAAATTATGAGAAGAATTTAATGGAAAATCTTCAAGGCTTTGTCCAAAAAATATTATCCTTTCAACGCATGTTAGAAACGAAAAAAATTGAAATTCTTTGTTCTGCTGCTCAAAAAAACTAATTTTCTGACCAAAAGATACGACAAGAAAATAATTTTTCCTTCTTATTCGAAGAAAAATTGATCTTTAGACGTCATGAGCATCTCGCCGGAATCTTTCAATTTCTCCAGATAAATCTCCCATGTGGCTTCCAAGTTGAAAAGCATTTTCTGAATTTTCCCAGATACACTTATGTTGTGTTTATCTGCAAAATGAATAGAAGAAAACCCCAATCAATGTGTCAGAAATTTATTGCAAAAACCACAAAATGTTTCTATGAGAGCAGATGACTCCCCGTACCACGAGTAAAATATCTCTTCCTATAACATTTGTACAATTTTATGGGAATTTATTGCACAAAAAAGAATAAAATGCAGGAGAAAATCTCATGCGAGCAAAACTTCTAAAAGCTTTCGCATTCGAGTGAATAAAATTAACGCAACATTCACTTCTAGTTCGATAAATTTTCCTTTCTGTCTCTTCCACTCCACTAAATTCTTATTCTGTGAATTCTTTCTTTTCTTTCTCTCTCCCGCGAGTTTTTCTCATCCACAATTCATTCCCAAATTGATTGCGTCCATCAGAGGCAATCAAAATTATAAGAAAAAATCATGTTTAATTATGAATTTTATTAACACTCCCGTGAATTTCATTCGCTGTACCTCTTATTTCTTTTTACCCACTTCATATTTTCAGATCAATCATTGATAAGTCTTTGATTTTTCTTTGCCAAAAAACAGGTTGAGAAAAACAAGTAGGTAATGATTGTGAAATGGCTTGATTAAGATATTTAGAGAGATTGAGATCTCTCGTGAGGGAATGTTAAACATGATTATGTATTCTAGTCACGTGTTTACGTTTCTTTTTGGACATTCTGATTGACCCATATTTCAATTTGACTCTCCCACAAATCTAGAATTTCAATCGTATTCATTGGAGGAAATGTTTTCAATATTATTTCTAACATTGGAACAAGGGGGGAGTATGTGTAAATTTTTCATGTCTTTTATTCGGAATATTTAGATTTTATTTGCCAGAGAATTATAATGGAAATTGCGTCTTGTAAATGGGTTAAAAAAAAGCTTGAATTTTCTTTTAAGAAATAGAGATTCTTGAAGAAAAGTCATTACTTGGAGGCCTTAAATGTTTGAAAATTACAAACGTAGAAATATTCAAAGAAATGAAAAGACCTAAAATTCGTTTGAAGAAATAAATGAAAAAAACAAAGACCGAATTCTATTAGACTTGAAAATTATAATTCAAAGCATTCTTTTAAAAAAAATTAAGGATATTCAAATATTCGGATTTTATCGTACTAAATGAAAAGATTATTTGCAAAAGGAGTTTACTCGTTTCAATATGGGAAACCCCTTCATTATCAGAAGCAATGAGGAAGTTCTTAATCTTGAAGAGAAAGATAAAAAAATAAGAAATCATCAAGATTTTCAACTTTTTATTTGTCGCTTGGATCAGCTTGGAAAAATCTTATTTACCCAAAAATGCTAAGAATGACGTCACCATTGTATTTTTTGTCTGTTTCAATACATAACGCATAAAATTACCTTTTTTAATGCATTAAAATGATTAAAGCAGAAAAATGAAAAACACAATGATGACTTCACTGTTTGCATTTTCAGGCAAATATTTGCTACAATTTTCTAAGCTGATTCCTACAGCAAATACAAAATTTCTTTAATGATTTTTTTATTCCTTTTTGATTCTCTAAAATATTACGTGGACCTCAATTCTATTCTTAAATGAAGAACAATACAACAGCGAATAAATTCCTTTAATAAATACATATTAGCAAAATATTCCGAATATTCGTCACTAAAAAAGACTTCTATATTCCCCAGAGTTTTGCCCCAAACGAATAAAATTGATTAAAATTCTGCTTACCTAATGTGGCAAAATGATCCTTAATAAGCTGAAAGGATGCCTCCTTCTGGGGCACCTCCTCCGTGAGACGAGTGTGTAAATCAAGAGCCGCACGCATCGCATCAGCCGTACGTGGCTTCATAACAATTTGATTGCCCATCTCCTCCATGTAGGCATAAATCTCCTCAATCTTGCTGCACGATCTCTTCTTGAGGAGATGCGTATGGCGACTCTGCCAGTCATCAATGTGCTGAATGAGGGTATTTTTGAGCTTAACCGAATTCACCGCCAGGAAGCCCACAATGGAGACATTCTCCTGATTTGCAATGAGATTCGCCACCTCTGTGTAGCGATTTATGTTAATGTGAAACATTTCCGGTGTGGGATTGGTGGCTTCGTAGTTCTCCATGAAGACCTCCTTGTCGAGTTCCCATTGCGATCGGAATGGGGCCCATGTGTCGCAATATGTCTCCATGCGGTACTCCATGTGTCGGAGTTCTTCTTGAATTTCAGCAAAAATTCCCAGGCATTCCTCATCATTGGCGAGAATGTCATGAAAGCGTCGAATGTGTCCCATCTTGGGGAGATTTAGATGATTCACGAGACGCGGAAAGCCCTTCAGGACCACCATGATGTCAGAGAAGACTTGCAGGAGGACCGAGAGAATGTCATCAATGGACGGGGTGAAGGCCAAGTGATTCCCCATGAGATTCACTTCTACTTTAACGAGAGGATTTGGACCGAGTGTTCCATCTCCGTGGATACGCGTGAAGATACTCTCCAGGCCGTATTTGACGCTACAGTGCAGTGCCTCCAGCAGCAGAGCATCGATCTTCTCCACGTACTTTGACCACTCGTCCATCATCTGCACACAGAGACGAGGAGGAAGAAGAGACTTTAATGTAAGTAAATCCCCTAAATGAGTAATAAAAATAATATTCTTGTGCGGTTTTCCCTTTTAATCCACGCGGAGAGTGTTAAAAAAGATCACTAAACGGCTATTTTATTGATCATCTTTTAAGATTCTTTTTTTATTGTTTATGAAACTGCAATTATCGGGAGTTTATCTCAAAGACAACCACCCCATAATGCTTATTCATTAAATTCTTAAAGCTTTTTGCACACTGAAGGTTTTGGATTAGGTTTATTTCCTTCGGGTTTTTTGTAAAGAAAAATCACATCAGATTAAATCCCGATCGTTTGTATTTACTTACATTCTCCATTTGATCCTCAAATCCCTGATGAACGGTTACAATGTGATCAACAATATCCTTGTAGTATTCAGTGAGTTTAAGCATTGACTTCTCCCTCTCATCCATTATGTCCTCCTCGACATTCTTCAGCTCCAACGCACAATCCGTGGAGATTCGTATGATTGGGAGATCACAGATATTCTCACAAATCTCCACGATCTTATTGTTGCTGATCTTGTAGATGTTGACAAACTCCTGCACCTGACTCGTGTACATAACGCAATCATGGATGTAGGAATCACTGAAATCTCCAGCCCAATTTAGCTTGTAGATCCCCATTGTGACCTTCTTATCGCAGAGCTTTATGAGGGCCTTAAAGAGAAGTCTCTCCTTGTCCGATAACCCTGTTATGATGCGATTGTAGTCCAGGACAACGGTGAGGACACTTTCGAGGATTAATTTCGTTGCTTCGTACTTGCTGAAGAAGAGATTGAGGTGAATGGGTGTGGGGAAGCCCAAGTAGAGGAAGTAGATGATGTCATCGAAGAGCATCAAGACCTTCCGGTCGATGTTGCACTCCAGCAATCCCGGACGGGATACACTGCGGATCATGAGGGAACGCTGAAGGCACTGCACGATTTCCTCCTTCACGGAATTTGCCCATTGATCGCGTAGTTCACTCACCTGGTGCTTCACATTCCGCTCCATTGTGTCAAAATGCTCCAGGATTGTCCGGGAATTGGGTACATCCACCATCCAAACTGATTCCACGAGAATATTCTTGATCCGGATAATCTTTTGCAGGCAAATTGTGGCAATTATTGCCCTTCCAGCGTGTTTTGGATGGATTGAGGAGCGGGAATCTGAATACTCAAGAAGGTAGGTATTTGTGTCGTTGATTTCCTCAATTAGGAGCGTCCAGACGTGCACCACTTTTGCCACATAAGCCGCTTGGAGGCTCTTCCGGTTGTAGAAATTTGTCAATGCGCAGAGAGCTTCCACACCTTCATCCACATTCCGTACTGTCTGGAATATTTGATCCATCCAATTCTCCACGATCTCTTCTAGATCTCTCAGCATTGCTTCGCAGGAAGGAGGATAAATTGTTAACTATTTCTTGAAATGAAACCCCCTGAGGGTTCAAAATTAGTTTTTACCTCTAAATTCATCCATTGTCTTCTGCCACGTATTGTTGCGCACATCAAAGATGATCTCATGCTCCCGCTTGATGACTTCCAGTCCCTCGTTGTACATCCTCTCAACGGCGCGGAAGGCCCCTTCAAATTGGGGTCCCCTCGTGCCACCGAAGCGCGGTGCTGCAATCTTCTGTGACTCATTGTAGCGCCCAAAGACCATCATTGACTCACAGATGTCCACCATGTTGCCCAGGCGTCGCATAAAGGTGTCAATGTGATTGAAGATTGCCGCCTCATCGAGAAGCCGCCAATCCACGTCTCCATCATCCGCATGCTGCCTCTTGACACTCTCATAGATCTCCTTGTGAGCAATACAGCAATCCAGGGCCATGAGGCACACACGAACTCCCTCATTGGGGCGCCCCCGCAAGATGCCCAGAGTGTCAATCTTGGTGCGACAGTAGAGAATGATGTGATTGCTGAGAGCCCTGAAGAGCCCTGTGATGCCCTTGGGGGAGTTGTAGAAGCTCGAGTGCGTCCAAATGAGGTAGATTGAGTGCATAATCTTGGGCAGAATGGCAGGAATATCCAGCGGTGTGGCGACATTCTCGAGCTCCCGACTTGGCGCTACGAGAATTGAGAGGAATTTGTAGTTGGATTCTGCTCGTTTCAGCTCCATCTGGCACTCCTCGAACAATATTGCCAGTTGCTTCCGGTAGATTGATTGAGATTTCTCCAGAATGTCCATTATATGACAAACTTCCGGGCATTTAATCTGCATCGTTAGCGCCAGGAGGGTTTCATCTGTTTTGCAAGGAATTTGAAGGAAAAGAAATTATCTCAAAAATTCCTGGAGGATTCTGTAAGAAAGGATCTTACGTCGATAGAGCCAAAAATCGTATTCATCCGATGGGCACACTGTATCGTGATCCATTTGATCGGTATCCGCGAGTGCTGTCCTGATCTGTGACATCCACTGCGTAGCAACAGATTCCAACCGCTTGAGAAAACGTGCATCCTTAACTGCCTCCAGGGGATCCAAATGCATCCCTTCCGTGGGGATGTACAACACTGTCAGCCCGGCCATTTTGTAGTGCAAATGATTCACATTTGCCAGGAAGTTGTGCACTGACTCCAAGCATGCGGATTTAACACTCTCCGACCATGGGGAGTACTCAAAGAAAATGGGTGCAAAGACAATCTCCAGGAGGGCCAACATTGAACCATCCACCTCCTGCATCGTCCCAAATTGCACGTCATCATGGAAACCATCGACAGTGAAGATGTGCCCTGGTGGACGCAGAAAGTACGTAAAGTCCAACGCACTGGCAGCAGGAAAGCCCAAAGACACGCTCAGGGCATTCCCATCGTAGAAAATGAGCAAAGCAACTTCCGTAACATCCAGAAACCACTTCCGGATCATCTCTACACAATCCTCCGTCCAATCTGATTCGTGCAAATCAAACAGGGTCGTCATATTCTGCACAAATTCCACCAACTTATCCAACTCCTCCTCCGTGTACTGAGGAATGGGAATCTGTGGCTCATTGTCTTCCTCCACCTCCTCTTTGGGTTTATCTACAAAGGAAATTTTCCGTGATTCTTGTGCTAAATAAAGAAAAAATCAAGAAATTTGTGTTTTCCTCCGGACCTTCATCACTTTCCACAGAGAGACTAGCTTCACTACGAATGTCCAGAGCTTCCATTTTCACGGATTAAATATTTTCCGGCTTTTCTTTTGCTTGTAGGGAATTATTGTTTGAATAAATAAAATTCTTCCTCGAAGAACTTCCATGGAAACCGATTTAAAAATCGTTTTTTACTGGAAACTTTTTGAAAAAAAATCTCTTAACTTTAAAAGAAATCATCTCTTATACGTAAGAGGGAAAATAAATTGAAATTTTTAAATTATTTTTCCTCCAAAAAAAATTATTTTTTGGGGCCCCAAAATCGCTGGGAATGCTCTGGAAGGCCCCGGATAGCTTGGCCTTGGCGGGGCAGTTTGCCAGGCCACTGAAGAAAACGGATTAATTAATTAAAAAGGAAGAATAAATTGATTTTAAATAATAAATAAATATAAATTAGTAAAGTAAAAAGACAAAAAACGATTTATTTGTGATTTCGCTTTATTCATCTCATTTATAATGATTAATATGCTTTGTTTTTTGTTTTTTATACCACACCATTTAAGCGTTTCTGATTACAGGAAAAAGTACCTTCCTTCGTGGATTTATTTCTTTCTTCTGGGAATGCACCACATTATGTGAAAAATAATTATTATTATTGACAAAATTTACAAAACATTTGTGGAAAATTTGCAATTTTCACAAAATTAACTCCACTCCGTTTTTGTTTTTTGGGAGATTCGGAGTGAAATTAATTTTCCATAGGAAAAAAATATTTTTCTTTTCTTTTAAATGCTCCTCACACCCCTCCCTTCCATTGCCTTCTCTGAAGAGCCGTTCCACTTGCTCTGCAGGAAAGACTTTTGTGGGGGGTTTGAGTTCATTTGAGAGCTCCCTTTATCACTCATCACGTTTTTTTCTTTACGACTAGATCGCTTTTCTTTTAGAAAAATAAAACAACATTCACAAATATTTGATGCAATTCCCAAAAAAAAATCACAAAATACTTTCCTTTTTGCATATTTTTAGATTTTTTTTTGTTGTTCTTCTTGATCTTCTAATACAAGAGACTTTATTTTCTTTATAAGCTAAAAATGATTTTTTTCTTCTTTTTTTTTCGTCTTCGTCGTCATACAAAAACATTGTGCTGATCTTTTCTTTTCTTTCTTCATTGTTTGTAGATATAATTTTTTTGTGATTTATAATATCTTATTTTTTGAGTAGTAAATTTAATATTAAAAAACAGAAAAAGACATTCATTTTGCATTTTCTTCTTCTTGCGTAGAGACCACTTAAAAAAATTTTAAGGCATCACTTAAAATACCATTGAGTAAGTTTTTTCTTTGAGTTATTTATTTTTTGTCCCCAAAAGATGGAATTTGGGGATTTTTTTTTGTGGAAAAGAATAAGGATGTTTATATGGGCGGCGGCCCATTTGGATAGCGGAGCATTGGCTCGAGGCTACGGGCAAAATTGTTGGTGAAAATGCACGAGTAGTCCTCAGCGTGGGGCACCAGAGTGACAACGCCCAAAAGGAGCAGCATCAATGCCTGGATGGGAAGTGAAGCACGCAGAACACGACCCAAGAAACGATAGCCTCGCGCCAAGACACTCGTATTGATCTCGTCTCCGCCATTTGATTCGCTGCAGAAGTTATTAAAAATTAGCAAAAATTTTTTTTCTTGTTTTGAATCCATTTAGAGGGTTTTTTTTGGATATGGGGGAGGTTCATGCAAAAGGATTTTTTTTTGCCTTTAATTTTGAGAGCAATTGAGACCTTAAAATAATTTTCAGGGAAAGAATTCGTTAATTCAGAATATTATAAAATTCTCTTTATGATAAAAAAAATAAAATTTTAGTAGGTACTACTTTAATTCCAAAGAAGTTTATCTAATTTGTATGGGAAACTCCCCTAATCAAGAAACATCCTTCGCGTCCACATGAAACATTAGAACATTGAAACATTTGGACTTTGTATCACTCGTTATTTTTTTCTGGAGCTATTCCCAGAGAATATTTTTCAATCAAAACTTATTCTTTGTCCCTTCTTTAACTCATTTCGGACATTTATCGCATTCATGATGATACATCTAGGAGAATTTTTTTTGAACAAACCTGTTTGGCCATTTCCTTTCTCAATTTAATTATTTATTCAGCAAAAAAAAATAAAACATTTTCGTTCAAGAGTATTTTTTTTTAGAAAGGATCGAAATTAATTAATCATATTTTCATTTATTGTAAAAAGTTCAATGTGCCGTTTTTAAAGATAATTTGGTAAAACTTGAATAAAACTTGTAGACAATTGCATTTTAATCATCCCCCGCTGACCGAATTCCGAACAATTTTCTTATAACTTGAATAAACTTGAAAAAAAAAACTATAATGGGCCTTATTAAGCGACCAAGAAACCCTTGAAATCTTGGAAATTTATACTGAAATTTCAAGATTTCAAGCAAATTTCAAAGATTTTTTGGTCGCTAAATAGAGCCCAATGTCTGAAACTTTTCTTTGGTCAAGATTTATGTCTGAAAGTTTCATTCCGTTCATTCCAATCGATCAGGTATTTCTAGCAGCCGGCAGAAATGAGTTAATTAATTTTAATAAAAAAAAATAATGTTTCACATTTTGTTTAACCCTTTAACGTCCAACGTGAAACATAAAAACATTGAAACATGCGCTCTTTTATCGCGATTTTTATTCTATGAATTTTTTTAGAGGACTTTTCTCAGTCAGAACGTATTCTTTGGTCCCTTATGCGTGAATTTGATGCATTTGTAACATGGAAAAACAATTACATTCATAAATAATTGAAAAAATAAAATGTTTCACGTTTGGGTCAGCGTATGACCCAAAAAAAACGTGAAAGGGTTAATCCAATAGACGCTAAAGGGTTAAAATATTGCTCTCAAAATTACTGAAAAAACATTCATTTTCTCAAAACTATCTTCTACTCAAAACTACAAAATTAAATAAATTTCTACGGATTTTTTTTAATTTTGATTTTTTTTAAATTTTTTCTTCGTTTCTACGGGAAAATCGGGAAAACAGGAAACTGGGAAATAAGAAAAAGGAAAGGGGAGGTTTTTAAATAAAAAAATAAACATAATTCCAAAATATTTACTCTTCATTCAACTGCGGTGATGAGTGCGCTCCTTCAAGGGGAACTCCAAATTCATCCAATTGCTAAATATCAGGTTTTGAGGGGAAAAATTTAATCAATCACATTACGTAATGATGAAAAATAATAAATAAATAATAAATAAAACTCTGTGTTGTAAATTTCAATCATCATCAATTTCTTGTGCTCGCTATTTTTTTTGTACCCACTCATAAATCTCAAGAAAAAAATGAAATCAATATTGTGAAAGATATTTTACTTCTCAAAGCAACATAATTTATGTTTGTGCCTTTGCGTGATTTAATACTTCCCCCGTGCTCAGGTATTTTCTTTTTTTACTTTTATGTCTCTTGCACGGGGAAGTTATTAATTATATACCTATATTTGTTAATACATAATTTATTTCTCATTGAAATTTACTAAAAAAGAATGCGTGAGAAAAAATTGATCCAACTTACATTTGTTGATTGCGTTTGGTACGGTGAGGCGGTTCGAAGGGAAATCTCGGTGGATTCAACACCCAAAACCGCCCCCAATTTCACCACGTACACACCCGTGAGACGTCGCAGTGATTGCAAGCGTAGCCGGAGATCGGTGAGCCTGGAATTGAGACTGTGACAATAGTGTGTTGTGTACAGAATAGCAATGACATTCCCCAAGGCTTTTGAAAATGAATTTAAAAAAAATGCATGCTCTTATGCCACCCACCTCGTGTAAATCACAGCAGAAGACTCCTCAGAGCCAGATTCCGCGGTGGATGCCTTGAGGAGTTGATCAGCTGCCTCCTGGAGACTCACAACACGCGGTTCACAGCGCTCCAGTTCACTCCTCAAATCACGGAATCGTCGGAATTTCCCAAGCATAATATCACGCGAAACTGTAAGATCCACCGGCTCGGCAGCACGAATGCGCGCCTCCGTTGCCTCCAACCATGCACAGAGTTCATCAATGATGGAATGGAACTCCTTATTGCCCATCAGGGTGGTTTGCAGGGATGACTGCCATTTTGCCGCACTCTGACAAACTTTCTCCCATCGCTGATTATTCCTCTCGAGACGCTCACGCAGCTGCTGGGCACGTTCTGTGTCCAATGTGTGCGTGGCCAGGTGATCTCCCACGACATTCAACGAGGCCACAATACTCTTGTGACTATTGAGATCAAGCAGGAATTCCCGGTGATCCTGAATCACGTCCTCCAGCTCATTAATGTTGGACGGCGGGGACGATTGGAGCCGTTGTGTTCCCTCGGCAAACTGAAGCCACTGCTCCAGGCGCCACAGATCATTGTCAATCTGCTGCCAATTCTTCTGTGTGCACAGAGGGCAAGTCAGACGGCCCAGGTCACTGTTTTGGGGAAGTAAAGTAATTTAATTTAATTAATTTGCAATTTACCTTAATTTATTAACTTGAATTTCTCGTACACCATGATTAATTTTTAAGTTGTTTGTTTAAGATTTTGTCTAGATTTTTGGCTTTCTTTGATTTTTAAAATATTTTTAAGTTTTTCTGCAATTTTTGAGTTTAAGGTCATTTTTGAATTACTTTTTGCCCTTTTCTCTTGATTTCTTTTGTGAATTTTCTTCTATTTTTGATTATTTCTAATTAATATTTAATGTTCTTCTCGTAGCTTAATTTTTGGAAACTATTTCCAATTTTTTTGCAGTTTTATTTTGCTAAATTAAAATAATTTAAAAAAAACTCATAAAAGCTTTTATAGTTCAAAAAATTATCTTAAATGCTTCTCTTTTCTTTCTATAAATTTAATTTTTCAATTAGTAAATTAAAATAATAAATGATTATTTGAATTTTCCTTGAATTCTTGCCCTGGTCTCCCCTATTTCTCAAAATATTGCACCTACAACTCTAAGAAACACACACTCCTCTAATATGATAAAATTAAGATTGTAAAATCATGGAATTTTTTCACTAATTCAATTAAAAATATTTCTTGTACATTTTAGCAGCTTATTTTAAGCGTTTTAATCGGTTTTAAGCACTTTAAGGGATGATTCTCTCACTAGCGATACTCACTGTAGGCAATTGAAGCAATAATTGGGAGGAAAATTGAGTCTGCGTCCAAAATGGGAGGAGGGAATTATGTGAGCAATCAAAATGTTAATGAAAAAAAAATGGAGATTTTTCTCACCTCAATTCCTGCAGCTTCTGCTCCTTTGACCGCCAGAGAATCATGAGATTCTCATGTTTGGTCAGTAAATCATTGACTTCCTCAACGCAGGCCTCTTCATCCGTTGAATGGCACTCAGTCTTGAGGAGCATACTGAGGTGCCTGATGAGCTCCACGGAGGATTCACAGGCAGCAACAATTTTGTTAGATTTGATGGTTTTCAAGCTCTTCGCTTCGGTGTCATTGAGAGCTGTTTCGAGGTTCTTGAGATTATTCTTCATCTCCTTGATGGCGGACTTGAGTTCGAGGATGTAGGCATCCTTGGCCGTGACGAAGGTCAATGTATTCACCTGCACAGCTGAATCCTGCTCAAATGTCAACGTATTCACTTGAACACTCTCATCCACTTCCACCACATACTGTTCCCGGAGCTTCTGCAATCTGCTGCTGATGTCACGATAGAGATTCTGATACTCATCCACCATGGCTTGAATTGCCGCCACATCCGGGAATGTCTCCATGAGTGCCAAGCCGAGTTTATCGGCTGTCTCGAGGACTTCTGAGCAATCTTTGAGTTCCTCCTCAACGGAGAGAATTTCCTGAGCATTAGGTGGTGTACTCACTTCCACTTGGGTGAGATGGGCATCAATTTGCGTGAGATTGAGTACAGCCTTCTCGTGGGATTGAACGAATTTCCCATAGAGGCAGAGATCTCCTTGGAGTTTCTCATGCAGTGCCATCAGGGAGGGAAGGAGTGTGCTCCAGTCATTGAGAATTGCCGGCACGTTGCCCAGTAATTCATTTATATTGTTCGTATCGAGTGTATTTGACGCCACAAGGCCATGATAGTTCTTCTCCTGCTGATACCGTAACGGTTCCCTATGACGCACCTCTTCAATTTGTTCCCGGATAAACTCAACACGCTCCGCCAACTCGTCGCGTGGAACTCGTTGACGCTGCAACTCATCCACGAGTCGCTTCTTCTCCATCACCCACTGCCTGTGGTCGTCATCGACCTTTTGCAACTCCCCAAAGAGCTTCCACATTGTGTGAATTTTGTTGCCACGTACCGTGAGGAGGTTGCAAACATTCCCCCAACGCTTCTCCACATTATTGATTGCCACGGAAAGGGCGCCAATGTTGAAGTGAGACTTCCACGTATTGACATCCTTGAAGAGCATGTCACAGAGGTTGAGGACCTCGGCGAAATTTATGCATTCCTTCTCCATGGCTCTCTGCAATTCCTCATGCTCCTGTCGGCATTTCCTGCGCGATGCCTCCGTGAGGTCATCCAGGTGCAATGGCCTCGTTACATCAGTCTCCATCTTGAAGAGCCACGACCGGAGTTCGGCAATACGAATCTCCAGGCGCATTGTCGTCAACCGGAGATCCTTCAATTCATTCCCACGCACCTTTGTGAGGTACTTCAGCTTCTCCCATCGCTCAATGATGGTATTCAGCTTCTCCTGAATCTCCGTCGCCTGACTCTGATCGTCTGCATCGGAGAAATGCGTGAGAAGTTGTCGTCCCGATGAGAGAACCCAATCCCGATCGCGCTCCTTAAATGACATTTCCGTGGCTATTTCATTCTCAATGTACTTCTGAATCTCCTCCGGTTCTCCAACGTAAGCAAACTGCGTTCCCATTTCAATTCTCTTCTCCAGATGATCCATCCATGCACTCAACACGGTGTACTTGTCATTGAACATCTTCCACAGGGATAGTTTGTCCACGAGATTATTTATATAGCTGCCCAATTGCTGATTGAGATCACCCTGTTGCTGCCACAAAATCCAAACAATCTGTCGCATGGATTTCAAATCATACGGACTCACGCACTCCTTCATCTCTTCCAGCACAACACCAATCTGCTCCAGATCCACACTCAACTTATTCACTTCGATTCTCTTCTCGCGCAAATCATTAATTTGCTGCTTGATATTCCCATCGGTTACCTGATTCTTCTGACTCACCTCCGTGTAGAGCTTCTGTGTGGCCTGCAGGGAATCCTGCACAAAGGCCACCTTCTGCTGGTAGACATTCTCCAGGTGCACAATGCGATTCACAAAGTCCCGCCATGTTTCCAGGGCAGCTTTGAGATTGGAAATTCTCTGATTTATCGCTGCATGTCCCATTTTTATGGACGTCCCAAGGGCATCATCGCAGAATTTGAGGAGAACACCATGCTGCTGCTTCAGCTGATGGGATTTCTCCTCACCTTCCGGAACGCGCGCTAGGAGACTATCCAGCGTCTGCCGGATCTTCGGGACACGCCGCAGATTGAGGTAGCTCAGCTGCAAACGTGTTCGACTCTGTTCCATATCCTTGAGCCACTCCAGCAACTCCGTCATCTCCCGATTGTACTTATCCCACAACCCAATACGCTCCTCAACTTCGGAATGTCGTGCATTCAGCTTCTGCAGCACATCATTGTGCAGCCGGACGAGTTCTGTGAATCTCTCCGCCACGTGGGGCTTCACATTCATCTCATAGACACTCTTCTGACTCACCAGGAGATTCTGGTGCACCTCACAGATATGCCGATGATCCGAGAGACTGGAATAGTTTTGTGGAATACTCGTGGCAAGGAATGTCTGTACGTGCCGCAGGTAGTCCTCCCAGAGCTTCAGCACAGCGTCCACATCCTCATTTTGAATGAGTGTCGATGACAGCCGGTAGTACTGCTGGAAGGTATCCTTGAAGAGACGCTGCCAAATCTTCAGCACTTCCACAATTGAAACATTCGTCGTGATATTCTGCTCCAGCTTCGTGCTGTGCATCTTCTGGATTTGATTCTGTGTACAACTCAACTTCACCAGATGATTCCGCAAATTCAACAAATGCTCCTCCGTGGCAATCTCCTCGGGAATGTCTTCAATGGCTTTCTGTGTTGCTTCCAATTGTCGCTGGGAATCACGCACTTCCTGCTCAAGTTCCGCCGTCTTCTGGAGCTTCTTTTCAGCCTCATCGGCTAATACTGTTATTGCCTCCTTCATTGTCTCCAAACGAGCTCCCAGGGATTCCACATCCATCTCCAACAGACTCCCTGGTTCAAGCTCAATATCAGCTGAAATCTGATCAACCATCTGCCGTACTTCAGCCAGACGTTCCTTGTACGCCGGAAGGGCATTAAGGCATTCCTGAAAGGGGAAGAAGATTGAGGATTAGCTGAGAAATTCTTTCCTCCTGCCCACTCGCAATGGGACTCACCTTTATGTACTGAAGATCACCATTGGGATCCATCACCTTCAAATCACTCTCCTTCTCATCTACCCAATTGTTGAGACTCTCCGTGGCATCCCTGTATTGCTGCCACAGACGTACAGCCCGCTGGTATTTGCTGCAGAGATCCGTGAGATTTTGCGATGTCTCATTCCACGCCTGGATGGTCTCCTGAACTGCCACTTCAATCTTATGCGCCACTTCAGCACTACAAATCTCCACAAGTGGTTCAGCTGAGCACTTTAGATCCTCCAGGAGGTCCTCATGACTGTCCAGATCCCCATGTAGGCCCTGAAAAATGCGATAAAATGTCTCTGAGAATGCTGTTCTTGCTGCTCCAACCCTTCTAATTCCTCAATTATTCCTTCCTTCTCCTTCAACACCTCACAGGAGAATGAGGAGAATGAGAACACAAGAAATCCTCGAGCCAGGGATTAATTAACACAACAAAATCGATAACCCAAATTTGCATTTAATTGCAACACTTTCAAGAAGAACCCCATATCAGTTGAAAAGTTTTGCAATTTTGTAATTACCTCAAGTCTCTCCGTGGCCTTCACAAGACGCTCATAGTCCACCTGTCCGTAGACCTTCAGCAACTCCACCATGTAGTCCGTCTGCTGAATGGACTGCTGCACTTGCTCCAATTGCTTCTCGAACGTCTTCCACAGGTGCAATGCCCCACGTAGGGAGCTGAGAATCTTCTCACAACGTGACTCAAGGACAACATGATCATCCTGCAGCTGAGAAATATCCCTCTCCAGCATTACGGGTGACACGGAGATTTTCAGGCGCATCGGTAGAGTGTGAAGGAGTTGCCTGAGCTCCATTATTCCCTGCCAGTGTGTCTTGAGATCCCCATGAACTCTCTGGCAATCATACAGAGCATTCTCAACAATCTCCGTGCCCGATAGATCAATTCCCTCGCACTGATCGAGCGTCTCTCCGCCAGATTGCTGCAGGAGGCGCATCCGGATGATTCCATGAGAGATTTTATTCAGTTGATCCTGCAGCACGAGAGCACCATCGAGTTCCTCGGAGATTTGCATAGAAATCCTATGGGACATCCCAAACAATCGACCAATTCGCTCTGAATCGGATGATGAGGTCAACCCAATGCGTCCCAGCTCTGTGCCAACAATCACAACGCGACTATTGAGAATCTGCATGCGTTCAATGTACAGCTGCAGCTCATCTTGACTCCTGATAACACCCTTCACGGATGCCATGGCCTTCTCCAGCTCATCAAGCTCCTTCTGCAGCAGTGTTAGCTTCTCATCTGTTGGCACATTCGACGCTGACATACCGTCCACAATTAGCTGTTGAATCCGATGAATTTTCTCCTCAACACTCCCCCATTTATCCTCAAGTCGCTGATGGAATTCCTTCTGCAGCAATTCATCAGCAATCGGGACAACTTCAAGGGCTCTCTCGAGATTTGTCACAGCATCCGCCTTGATTGAGTTGTACAACTCAAATTCCGCTTTAATATCCCAGAAGAGGCGCATGTGCTCCAATGGGTATTCCTTGAAGAATTTGGGGATTTCAATCTTCTCCAGATGATGCTCACTCGTTGTTATCCAATTCTCAATTTTATCCGTTGTTGTCTCATAGAGAATCCAATATTGGCGGAATTTCAGGAGTTTCTTCAGGTTCAGCGCAACATCTTCCTTGAGTTTGAGAATCATAAATAGCTGCTCATTGCAATCATCCTCAACATTGGACGCTGACACGAGTTCCTGCAACTTCACAGCTGTTGTGGTTAGTTGCACAAGCTTGGCGTGATGATGCGCAATGTCTGCACTCAGGCAGTGATACATATTTATGTATTGATCGTAATCTGTGGATGTCACTTCCGTGAGATCTGGGATTCTCTGCTGAGCAATCTGCAACCATTGCTTCTCCTCACGCATCCCACGCTCCAGCACTGTCCACCGTGATGCCGCCATTGAGAGTCGCTGAGCACGATCTGATGCCTTATCCAGGATTGTCGTGGCACTCTCATGGAGTGTCTGATGCAGCTGTGAATGCTTCTCTCGCGTTACTGGGTCCAAATTCATCTCCAGCGACTCCAGAATGGCTCTGCAGTGACTGAGATTGACAAAGAACTTCCGGTGCTTCTGAATTTCATTTTGCAAATTGTCCAGATTGCTCGTTGTGATTTGACTCTCAACCAGGGAGTCCGCAATGAGGATTATCTTGGCGAATTCATTGAGAGTCTGCTCGTACTCCTGCGCCAGATTAACCAGCTGATTGAGACGATTCCTCTCAATGTTAATTGTCCCATCGAGATTTGCCACCATTTCGCGACACATGAAAATCTGCTCGGGTGTTTCCTTCTCGGGGAAATCCCTCTCGAGTCCACGAGCCACGTGAATGAGCCGCTGAACTTCCTTCCCAAAGGCACGATTGATGTCATCAAATTCATCCAGAAGGTGGAGCTTCTTATCCAAGCCCATCTCCTCGGAGACAATACGATCCAAATTGCTCTTCAGCTGCTGAATATTCATCTGCAGCTCATCCACATTCATCTGGTACTCACTGAAACGTCGGAAGTCATCCTGAACTTGCATCTCACTGGATTGCGTGACATTGTCAATGGCACGAAGATGATCAACAATCACATTGACACATTGCACCATATTCTCACTCTCAACATCCTGCATTGGTTGCTCAAGATCCTTCCGCAGGTGCTCCACGTAGTTCTGGATGCACTCCAACTCATTCCGCAGCTCATTGAATTCCCCAATTTTCCTCTCCGACGGCTCAGACGATGCACTCTGACGCGTCACATACACGCGATACTCAATTGTCTCCAGCCACACGGAAATCTTCTCAAAGATAATCGTCACAGTTCTGTGGATTACCCGAGAATCCTGCCGCTGAATTGCATCCTCGAGCTCCGCGAGATTCTCCTGAAGCACCTCAAGACGTTCCTCAATTGGTTCCTCCGTGATGGATTCACTCAGTGTGGCCAGGTGCAGGACATTACTCAATGGCGATTGTCTCGCATCCTGAGACATCTTCAATCGTCCCTCCAGCATTCGTTCCACCTTCCTCTGTTCTTCCTGCACATCAGGTTGATCAAACAATTCATCCACAACAGTCTTCTTCACGAGAGAAATTGTCACAGATTTTGGCTTCGGTGGCTCATCAGCTGAAGGAATTTCCACAATTTCATGGAAACTCTTTGGACCTTCCCCATCTTCGAGGTCAAATGATCGTGTAACTTCCACCGAGAAATTCTCTGGGATTTTGTGATAAGTCTCTCCGGATGATTGAGCTGGATAGATTAATGAAGCTTTCACGTGAATCTCATAGGGTTCACTTGTTGTCGTTGAAAGGGAAGAATCTTCAACATCTGGAGGTTCTGACACTTCGGGAACTTCTTCAATTTGCAGCGTTTCAACGTGTTCAGGAGATTGAACTGTGGGCGTGGCAGCTGGTGGGGTTGTTTGAACTGTAGCCTCATGAATTGTCACGGTTTCTGTATTTGTTTCCTGTGTAGCTGTTGGTGTTGGGATTCCCGCTACAATCTCATCGACAATTCTCGAAGCAATTGTACTGACATCCTCCTCTTGGCTCACATCCTTCCGGGGATGATGTTCAGGAGATTCTGTGGGAGATGTTTGCAAATTTTGCTCTCGTGTATCTAAAACAGTTGTCTGGGATGTACTATCGGTGGTTTCAACAACGGGTGGTGCTTCAGTCTTCTCTCCAAATACCACAGGTTCCGTTTGAATCTCCTCCGAAGTTACTTCCGCTTTGGGAACTGACACATCCTCCTCATCTGCAAGTTTAATCGGCGTTGTTTGAATTTCCACTTCAGTGGATTCAATGAGAATTGTTTGAGCCTCAGTCTCTTGGTGCTCTGGTTCAGGTTCTGGGCTTGTTTGTTGCGAAATTTCCGTCATTGGCTGTGGTTGGTGGATGGGGGATGTCTGCACTGAGTGCTCATCCTGAACAACAGCTTCCTTTGGTGGACTTTCTCGCGGAATCTCTTCTTTCGGGACTTCCTCATACGGCAATGATGTCTGTTGCTCACTCTCCTCAACGTACAGCGTGTCCATCACCGGAACTGTCGTCACCAATTCACTAGGAAGAGGTTTCAAGTCATCCGGTGATGGTGACTGGATAACCGCCTCCTCCATTATTCTCACTGATTCCGGATCATACTCCGAAATACTTCCGTATGATTCATCCGGAGAAATTTCCTTCTCAACACCCTCCTTCTCAACCTTTGTAGATTCTTCTGCTTCTGCACTGTGCTTCGATGCACTTGATTCCTGGTCATCAGTTGTCTCTCCCCCATCTTTTGCCTTTAGTTTCTGTTTCCGTTTTTTCTTTCTTTTACTCTTCCTACTCTCCTCATTGGCATCATCAACTGTCACATCTTCAGCTTCATAGCCCGTTTGACGTACTTCCTGCTCATCACTTCCGGAAATCTTTTCATGCACTTCCAGGACAATTTTCTCGGGTGTTTTCTCCGAAATTTCTGGTGTTGAAATTTTGGGGGATTCACTCTTTTGTGAAACTTCCTCGATAATTTGTACGGATGTGTCAGGAATGGCAGCAACGGGGGCTATTTCCGTGAGATTAACATTAATCTTTGTATGCTCAGTTGGTTCCATTTTCATGTTAACCGTCAGGGTACTCTCAGCTGCTGACGTGAGAGATGGGAGGGTGACTTTTATTCTTGTTCTCTCACCCTCATCCCCAACAGCATGAGATTCTTCGGGAGCTTCTGACTTTTCGTGAGGAGTTGAGGGTTCTGAAGGTGGTTGTTGGCCACCCTTCTTCTCCTCTTTGGGAACTTTGGGAGTATCTGGAGCTTCTCGGGGCTTTTCTTGTTCACTGGGTGGTGCTTTATCACCTTGTACTTTCTTTCTATCCTCACCTGGAGTTTCGGGGGAAGCTTCAACAACCGCTGCAGTGACTTTTAGCTCATCAATTGGGGCTTTCTGAGAGATTTCAAGAGATTTCTCTTCGGGGTGCTTCTCAACCGTCTCAATGACATGCTCAACCACCGTGACAGACACCCCGTAGCGCTGTAAATCAACATCAGCCCCAATGTCAGGATTGGTTGGCCATATTTCATCGGTTGTGTGATCGATTGCATTCTTAGTGTCGTCATGGGTGATGGTATCTAATAAATGGACGGGAATTTCGTCAATTGTCTCAGTTGGGGGCCAAATTTCTTTAATATCAGTGACTATTAGTTCTTTGTGTGGTGCCGTGCTACCCTCCACCTCATCATCTGTTGCATGTACTTGAGGAATTGCTGTGGAAGTTCCAACAGGTTGTGGGAACTCGCTGGGACATTCCTCTTCTCTTCTTACATTTGTGTCTGCAATTTCAACATTTGGTTGATTTTCATCTACATGTGCAGTTGCTGTTACCAAATCTACTGGTGCTCTTTGACATTCTAATACCTTCTCATCTCCTTCACCTTTCATTTTTTCGTCACTCCCACTTGCTTTGCGGCTACTTCCCTTTGAGCTTTCTTTCTCTAGCTCCTCTGACTTTACAATCTCAAACGTATCCTCGTCCTTTTCTTCCTCTGCATCTTTCTTTGCTGCCTCTTCTGGTGATTTTCTTGAAGGTTCCCCTGAAGATTTTCTTGAAACTTCCTCGATAGATTTCTGCAGGAATTCCTCTGTTGTTTTCTTCACAGACTCCCTCACAGGTAGTTCAGTAAACTCCTCAACACCCCTCAAGAGATTTATATTGACATTTGGAAGTTCTTCTTCGCTTATTTCAACCTCTTCAGGTTCCTCAACAACTTCCTCCGTCACATGCTCCTTTCCATCAATAATTGTCACCTTCTTGATAATCTTTCGTGTCTTCCGGACAATCTTTCGCGTTACGTGCTTAACAATTGTCTCAATTGTCGATGAATCACGTCCAGGCTGTCCAACTGCAGGTTCCTCCTCAATGGCAAGAGGAATCTCCTCAACTATTGTCTCCTCCTGGACAATGGGAATACTTTCAGCACCAACAGTCACAGATTGCATGACAACTTCCCTCTGGACGTGCGTTCTCTTCACTTTCCGCACAATAATCCTCTTTGTTCCATCGGAGTCAACAACAACCTCCGTCGTTGTCTCATCCGGCTCAATGAAAGTCGTCTCAAATGACTGTGGGACATTCCGGAGGACCAATTCGGATGTTCTGGCACCACTTCCGGGGTGTGTTTGATTGAATTTCGCCTCAACGAGAACATCAGATGGGCGTTCATCCTTCGGGATGGGTTGATTTAGTTGATTATCAATCTCAATGGTTTCCTTCTCCTCGTCCGATGTATGGAGGACAATTATATTGTCGGTGGGTCGTCGATCCTGCTGAGTCTGCACAAAGGCACTCTGCGTATCACGTGGTGTACCCTCAATCAGGGGGAAGCTGGTCTGTGTCTCATCATCAGCCTGTGGGGCATCCTTCCTCTTCTCCTCTTGTACACTCGTTTGCGTCTCAATTGTCATCTTCTGCCCATCAGGCTCCTCTTCTGGCATTGACATTGATTCCAATGTATCCCTCTCATCGTCCTTCTTCTCCCGCACCAATTCATCCTCCCTCACGCGGAGTTTTGTGATGTAATTCAGCGTTGATTGCTTCCTCGTCTCCAGAAGGGTGAGAATGATTGTGAATTGTTCCGTGAGCGTTGTTGCCAACTTCTTCACGTGCTGCTGCTTCTGCATTTCTTGGCATTTATCACGAATCTCCTCCAGCTTCTGCTCCTTGTCTGTGATGTCATCAATGAGCTTCTGTTGATCTGCGATGATTTCCTGAATGCCATCAACTGTGTTGATTTCCTGACTGACCTTTGCGGATGGAATTTCAATGGATGAGAGCCAATTTTCTATTTCTTGCTGCAATTGGCTGTACTTCTTCAGCTCTAGCTGTCGCATTTGTTGCTGATTTATTGCATCCTACGAAAGTTAAAAAAAATTGAATTTCCTTCATCTTCTTTTTGAATGTAAAAGAAAATTTACCTCAACAAGAGCAAAAGCTTTCGTAGCTCTTGTAACTAATTTCTCAATTTTCGTATCAATCATCGTGAGAGATGCATCAACCTCCTGATCAGGTTCATCAGCAGAGACATTCTCCTTAATTGCAGAAGCTTCGGTATCGTGAGTTTTGAGTGCCTCCAAGATTTCTCTCAACTTCTCAAGCATTTTTGCCAAATCCTCATTAGACAAGTTAACAAGATCCCTCTCTGTGCCCGCAATTGATGCCAGCAATTGATCAATTTCTCTCGCAACCGCATCCTGTTTATTAAAATCAAAATTAAATCAATAAAATAAGAATTATTCTTTTTTGTATTTCAGCTCATTCAAATGGCGCTGAATGGCAAACATGAAACATTTAACCAGGAACATGCAAAAGGAATTAAATCTAATTAAATTTTGAATTTGTATCATTTTTTTTTTCATCCACAATTTTTGGCCAAATAGAGCTTAGTTGGAGACATAAAAAAATAATTTTTTCAACGAATGTTAGCACAAGAAGGGGTTTAGTTAAATTCAAACACGAAGATTCAAATAATTTTCCAATTAAAACAACAAAAATAAATTCTAAAATTAGAAACATCTCAAAATTACATTCAGTTTCCTGCATCCTGGAAGAAAATCTATGAAAGGATTTCTTTTTTTTTAACTCTTCAAAATGTTATTTTGTACGATAAAATGGATTTATCTAGAGAAAAAGCCGATCACGCATTAAAAAAAAATAAAACATTGAATCATTCTATAAATAAAAATCATTTGCAGAAGATAAATTGAACTTAATGCGGTATTAAAATGTTTCGAGTAAATAACATGATGGCATTACAATGATTTAAAATTAGAATTGATGCTAATTTGCCGCTATTAAATGATCAAGAGTAATTCCTCGTTGAAACTGATTGTAATTTTCTCTTTTCTTCTTCATTGCTTTTTTTGCGAATAAAAACTTCCCAGTAAACAATAATGTGGCCAAAAAGAATAAATTAAATCTTATTTTTTTTAAGCTGTTTCAATTAATTTTGCACTGAAGCTCAACCTTGTAAAATTCATCAACAATTTTAAATAAGTTTTGAATGATTAAATTCAATCCAAAGGTGGAGCTTTAGTGCAGATTTACTTTGAATTAAATTTAATCAAAATTTGTACTTTTTTTTTTAACAAAAAAAATATCTCAAAAGGTGTGTACTACCTACAATAATAAATCTATGTTACATATCACACAATTATGTTTACTGGGAATAAAAATTTTACTAAAAAATAAAATATTAGGATATTATTGGAGCATAAAGGGACTGGACATTTTCGCTATTATATATTTTAAATAAATAAATATTTCGCATTTAGACGTCATTAAGATAAAAAAAACTCAATATATGTGAATAAATAGCGTTTGCACAAGAGACTTGACTTCACCTTCTTGTTCGTTTGAACGGAGATGTCTGTCGGTTCGGTCACTACTAAAGGCTCAGAACTGTGTGCGATGATACGATCAGAGATTCCTGCATGGGAAAGGGATTCTGGTGGGAAGAATTCAGGAGGATTGTCAAGGATGGGAGTGTGTGTGGGACTAGGAGGTGGAGTTTGGGTGATGTTAGTAGTAGATTCCAATTGGATTGGGTGTTGTTCACTCTCATGTGCTGTCTCCGGGTAATCACCAGTACTTTCAATGCTCAGATATGTGCTTTCCCCTCTCCATTTGCCACCGTTGGGGATATCCCAATGACCCTTTGTCTCCCTCGTAATGGACCCATGTGCATCTACATTAACTACCAGTGGTTCTTGGGAATCTGACAAACGACCCTTATCCTCATCATCATCATCATCATCGTCGTCCTTGCCCTCCTTTGCAACTTCATCAACCTCAACATCAACTACTTGCTTAGGTCGTTCCCTACTCAAGAGTGTCTGCCACAGGCATTCAGCATCAGACAACAAAGGAATCCCCACAATTGGAGACAAATCTTCCAGTATATTACGTCTCAGTACCAATTCAGGATCAACAACATCCACCTGAGGAGCTTTCTGTGAAATTACAAATGCTTCCTCAGCATCATCATAGAGATACTTATTAGGCCAGAAATCTGTCTCAAAATGTACATTAACTCGCGACACTTCAACTGGAACACTTTCTTTCGCTGGTGGTAAAACATCATGTGAAATCTCCTCAATCACTGAAATTGTCTCTTTAACTGGACAAGTGTCTGGTTTAGTCTCTGTTTCGGAAGGTTCTTCCTCATCTGAGAAAGTCATTTCTTCAACAATCATCCAATCATCCGAAGTTTCATCAAGCGGAAGTCCCGCATAAACCTTCTTCTCTTCCAAAATTTGAATTTGCTCCTGTATCTGTTTTTCTTCTACCGGTTTTGGAACAAATTCTTTCGCATCTGCTGAGAGATTTGACTCTTTCGTGTCTTTTGGTAAATGAGCCAATCTTTCTTGTTCCAGGAATTTATCCAACATCTTTGAATCACCAATTTCGATTTCAACAACAGATTGAGATCTTTCAACCAAAATGTCTGGTTGAATTTCCACCTCAGGCAATTTTTCTTCCAACTTTTCAACTTCTTTTGGTTTTTCTTCCACAGGTAAAGTTGCTGCAACTTCAATTTCCCCAACAGAGCGATCATTTTCTTTACTCGAAACATTTTGGGGGATTTCTGGCTCATCGTCTGAGAATGTCATCTCTTCCACGTCCATCCAAGCATCGGAAGTGTCGTCAAGAGGAAGTCCTGCATACGCTGGTTTCGATGGTGCTTCAGCCACTGGAGCTTCAGCAACAGCAGGAATTTCTTGGACTTCAGTCGCTTTTTCAGATTCTATTATTTTTTCCGATTCTACTTCCTTTTGTGGAATTTCCTCAACGGCTTCCTTTGGAATAATTTCAAGAGAAGTGTCTGATGGAGATGATTGTTCGATGATTTCAATCTCTTCAGGTAAATCAATCACTTCCTCTGTTATGTGCTCCTTCCCGTCAATTATTTCAATATGTTGAATGATTTTCTTCCCAGATCTAATCACTTGCTCAGTCACATTCTCAACCGTTTCATATTCTTCACCTTCAGGCAAATAGTCCTCCAAGGAAAAGTTCTCATCTCCAGAAACTTCAATTTCAACTGGCTCCTCAATCACTTCCTCCCTCACTTCTTCTTTCCCATCAACAATTACCACGTGACGAATGATCCTCTTTCGAATGATTGTGATTACTTTAGTTTCTCTCACGATCGTCTCAATTTTAGATCCATCATCATTGACTGTCTCTGTCACGGTGACTTCTTCCTTCACAGAGGGTGGTTGAATTTCCACATCAATCTTCTCATCAGGAACAATTTCCGATGGAATTAAAGCTTCGACAATTTCCTTTACAGGTTCAACTTCTTTTACTTCCCTAATTTCAATTTCTGGTTCAAGAATAGGAATTTCCTCACCAACAACTTCCACTTCAACGGGCTCTTCAATCACCTCTTCAGTAATATTTTCCTTTCCATTAACTATCGTCACGTGCCTAATTATTCTCTTTCTAATGATCGTAATTGTGCGTTTAATCTGTTCAACTACTGATTCAGTTTGAGTTTCTGTAGGAGTTTGAATTATTTCTTCAACCTGTAGGTCAGAATCTTTTTGTTCAGGTTGAATTTCAACAACTTTGGGATCTTCTAATGGAATTGCTTCTTGCGCTAATTCAATTTCTTCTGGGACATTTTCTGCTTTAACTTGTTTCTGAATCGTCTCAATTTTTATTTCTTCCTTTTGTGTTACCTCTGGGATTGGAACGTCTTGAAGAATTTCTTTTTCTTCCTGGGATTCTAATGGCAAATCTTGGATAATTTCCTTTTGAGGTTCTTGAATGAGTAATTCACTTTCAACTGAAGGACTTTCAACTTTTTTCTCAACATAAGAAATCACAATTTCTGGCTCCAAAATTGGAACTTCATCCCCTACAACTTCCACATCAACGGGCTCTTCAATGATCTCTTCAGTAACTTGTTCTTTACCATCAACGATCCTCACGTGGCGAATAATTTTCTTCCTAATTATTGTGATGATCTTTGTAATTTGTTGAGTTGTTGTTGATTTCTCTTGTGGTTTCTGTGTCTTGTAGAAATCTCTCTCTGCATCCAAAAATGCGTTGTAAGTTGCTGGATTAGCTAAATCAGCAACTTTCTTGTCTTCTTCCAATAGTGGTTTATCGTCTAGTTTTGGCACATCTTTATCTGGTTTTCCTGGAGATTCATCCTTAGACTTCTCGTTCTTTTTCTTATCTTTCTTGTTCTTCTTCTTTTTGGGCTTTTCTGAGTCTTCATTTGGAATTTGTGGAGCATCAGTCACAACAGTCGTGAGTAACTCCTCAGATTTGGTTTCTTTAGTTTCAACAATTGGTTCTGCTTCAATGGGAATTTCTGCAGATCCTGCAATCACAATTTCCGTGGCAACTTCCAATTTACCATCTGTTTTGGAAGTTTCCTCTGGTTCGGCAGATGATAATTTTTCACGAGAAAGTGGTTCTAGTTCTAGTTCTTTAACAACAATAATTTCGGGCTCCAAAACTGGAATTTCTCCACCAACAATTTCAATCTCAAAAGGTTCCTCAACAACTTCCTCATTAACTTGCTCTTTTCCATCAATAATTGTTATGTAGCGAATAATTTTCTTCCTTGTAATTGTTATCTTCTGTGTGATTTGTTCTGTGATTTTATCGGGTAATGACTGTGTTTCAGGAGGAATAGTTTGAGGAGATTCTTCAGTTCTTAACGAAGTAATTTCTTCAGTTTTCGGCGAAGGAATTTCTTCACTTTTTATGGGAGAAATTTCTCTTGTTGGTTCATCAGCAAAGAATGGTTCTTCATCTACTGGGGCAGATGGTGATTGATCAATTGTAACGATTTCAGGTTCCAAAATTGGAAGTTCATCTCCTGAAACTTCTACTTCAACAGGTTCCTCAACAATTTCTTCTTTAACACGTTCAACGCCATTTTCAACAATAATGTACCGAATAATTTTTTTACGAATTATTGTTACAATTCTAGTAACTTTAATCTCTTCTTCAGGTTGGATTTTCCCTTCAGGCGATTCTTGTTCTTCGGATTTTCTCAAATCAACCCAATCTTGTTCAAAACTCTCGGATGAAGGTTGTTTTTCTGGTTCCTTTTTGTTTTTCTTTGACTTTTTCTTTGACTTCTTTGAGGGTTTTTCTTCAGGTGTCTCCTCTTTTACTTCTTCCACAACTGAAGGGGTTTGCTGTGTAATTTCTTCAATCTTGATGGGTTCTTGAATAATTTCTTCAGATTTAATTTCTGGAGTTGCTGATTTTTTCTCTTTCTTCTTTCTTTGTTTTTCCTTCTTAGATTCAATTTTTTCAGGAATTAATTCTTCATGAGGTTTAGGCTCAGGTTCAGGTGATTTCTCAACATTAGCTTCAACACTTGGAGGAGATAAAATTATCCAATCATTGTCTTCAACTTTTTCAGCACTTGGAGACTTTTCTTCAGATAATTTTCCTTTTTTTGATTTCTTTTTCTGCTTCTTCTTTTCTTCTGCTTCCTTAGCAGGAGCTTTCTTTTCAGGCTTTTCTTTACCAACTCCACTAGGTAATTTCTTATCGTCAGAATCTGATGATGATTTAGCACTATCAGAACTACTTGCCTTCTCCTGCGGAACTTTTTCATGCGATACTGTTGGTTTAGTTTCTGGTGGTTTTGATGAGGAATCAAAGAGATTGGTAACAAAAGAACCTACAATACTAGCCCAAGATTTTGGTTGTTCTGGTTGAGAAGATATTTCTTCTTGTTTCGGTTGCTCAACAACTTTTGGGGGCTCTGAAGGAATATTTTCAGCAGGAATTTCAATTGTTTGAGGTTCTTCTGGGTGAGCAGAAGAAATTAATTTTTCTTGTTCAACAATTGCATCGTACCAACTGAAATTTTCATCATAATTAGGAACTTCTTGAGTCACTACCAGCTCTTTGATTTCTTCTCCTGGCTCCCTCTCTATTACTTGTTCCTCTGTTTGTGATATTTCTGAAGGAGTTTTGGGCGTAAAGAGACTATCATCCTCACTGGTTTCCTCCCTGGAAGGACGTTCAGGGCGCAATTTATGGGGAACTCTACCCCGTGGCAAATTTTCTGCAACAACTTCGGCATAAGTTTTATCACCAGGAAGACCCCATGCAGAAATGTGTTCAAATGATTTCTCTGAGGATGAATCCCTCAGTAATTCAGGTGAACTCGATTCAGCCTTGACCTCATCGGTGGATTTAATTTTCCCACGTTTTTCACGTTTCTGCTTTTTCTTCTCCTCAAATAGCATTTTCTCACGCAATTGCTCTTCAGGGGACTTCTTAGGCTCCTGTGGAATTGATTTTTCTTCCACCACCACAGAAGGTTTCTCATCAATCACCACCCCCATTGGTTGGTCAATTAATTCTTCAGCAATTTGCACCTCAGTCTCTGGTTCCTGTATTTCTTTCACTTCAATCGGCTGTTCTTGTAATTTTTCTTCCGTTGGTTTTGTTTTCACAAGAGGGACGAATTCCTTGGCATCTGCTGAGAGATTTGACTCTTTCGTGTCTTTTGGTAAATGAGCCAATCTTTCTTGTTCCAGGAATTTATCCAACATCTTTGAATCGCCAATTTCAATTTCAACAACAGATTGAGTTCTTTCAACTAAAATTTCTGGTTGAATTTCCACCTCAGGCAATTTTTCTTCCAACTTTTCAACTTCTTTTGGTTTTTCTTCCACAGGTAAAGTTGCTGCAACTTCAATTTCCCCAACAGAGCGATCATTTTCTTTACTCGAAACATTTTGGGGGATTTCTGGCTCATCATCTGAGAATGTCATCTCTTCCACATCCATCCAAGCATCGGAAGTGTCGTCAAGAGGAAGTCCTGCATACGCTGGTTTCGATGGTGCTTCAGCCACTGGAGCTTCAGCAACAGCAGGAATTTCTTGGACTTCAGTCGCTTTTTCAGATTCTATTATTTTTTCCGATTCTACTTCCTTTTGTGGAATTTCCTCAACGGCTTCCTTTGGAATAATTTCAAGAGAAGTGTCTGATGGAGATGATTGTTCGATGATTTCAATCTCTTTAGGTAAATCAATCACTTCCTCTGTTATGTGCTCCTTCCCGTCAATTATTTCAATATGCTGAATGATTTTCTTCCCAGATCTAATCACTTGTTCAGTCACATTCTCAACCGTTTCATATCCTTCACCTTCAGGCAAATAGTCCTCCAAGGAAAAGTTCTCATCTCCAGAAACTTCAATTTCAACTGGCTCCTCAATCACTTCCTCCCTCACTTCTTCCTTCCCATCAACAATTACCACGTGACGAATGATCCTCTTTCGAATGATTGTGATCACTTTAGTTTCTCTCACGATCGTCTCAGTTTTAGTTCCATCTTCATTGAGAGTCTCAGTCACTGTGACTTCTTCTTTCACAGAGGGTGGTTGAATTTCCACATCAATCTTCTCATCAGGAATTACTTCCGATGGAATTAAAGCTTCGACAATATCCTTGACTGGTTCAACTTCTTTTATTTCCCTAATTTCAATTTCTGGTTCAAGAATTGGAATTTCCTCACCAACAACTTCCACTTCAACGGGCTCTTCAATCACCTCTTCAGTAATATTTTCCTTTCCATTAACTATCGTCACGTGCCTAATTATTCTCTTTCTAATGATCGTAATTGTGCGTTTAATCTGTTCAACTACTGATTCAGTTTCAGTTTCTGTAGGAGTTTGAATTATTTCTTCAACCTGTAGGTCAGAATCTTTTTGTTCAGGTTGAGTTTCAACAACTTTGGGTTCTTCTAATGGAATTGCTTCTTGCGCTAATTCAATTTCTTCTGGAATAATTTCCTCAACTTTTTCTGATATATCATGAGCCTCTTTTTCAATTTCTTTGACAATTATTTCTGTTTCCACAACAGTTTCTTTAGTCTGAGGTTCAAGCCAAATTTCTTGTGATTCTGTTTTAATTTCTTCCAAAATCTCAATTTTATCTTCAGATGGTTTTATGTCTTTAATTACTTTTTCATCTTTAATTATTTCCGGTTCTTCTATTTTTTCTTTAATTACAAGTGTTTCCGATTCTGTGACATTTTTATCGGTTTCAGTTTCTGGTTTTGCATTTGAATCAATTAAGTCGACTTTTTCAGGAATTTTCTCTTCAATTATTTCAACGATTTCTTTCACTGGTTGATCTTCAATTTTTTCTGTGAAATCTTCCTTTGGTGCTATCTCAATTTTTTCCTCAACATAAGAAATCACAATTTCTGGCTCCAAAATTGGAACTTCATCCCCTACTACTTCCACTTCAACGGGCTCTTCAATGATCTCTTCAGTGATTTGTTCTTTTCCATCAACGATCTTTACGTGGCGAATAATTTTCTTTCTGATGATTGTGATGATCTTTGTAATTTGTTGAGTTGTTGTTTGTTTCTCTTGGGGCTTGTGTGTCTTGTAGAAATCTCTTTCAGCGTCCAAAAATGCATTGTAAGTCGCAGTGTTAGCTAAATCAGCCTGAAGATTCTGGAGATAAACGGAAATTTCTTCTTTTGCAGGTTTTACATCTTCCTTTTCAGGGATTTTCGGTTCAACGACTTCTTCTTCTTCAGTTGTTAAATCAATTATCTCAATTGGTTCATGAGATTTAGGAGCATGATCCACAACATCTCCCTCTTGAATTATCACAATTTCTGGCTTAAAATCGGGAATGTCTCCATCAACTACTTCAATTTCCATGGGTTCTCTAACAATTTCCTCAGTGACTTGTTCTTGTCCATTAATAATTTTAATTCGACGAATTATCTTCTCTCTCATAATCGTTACAATTTGAATGACTTTTTCTTGAGGTTGCTGAGAAGATTGACTGGGAAGAGATGCTTCTTC
Source organism: Lutzomyia longipalpis (assembly GCF_024334085.1). Taxonomy (NCBI): domain Eukaryota; kingdom Metazoa; phylum Arthropoda; class Insecta; order Diptera; family Psychodidae; genus Lutzomyia; species Lutzomyia longipalpis. Next base: position 13,763,560 of record NC_074708.1, on the reverse strand, counting down.
ATCGTCGGAGAATGCAATTTCCGCATCCATCCAGTCATCGGAAGTGTCATCAAGAGGAAGTCCTGCATAAGCTGGTTTCGATGGTGCTTCAGCCACTGGAGCTTCAGCAACAACAGGAACCTCCTTCTCGGGAATCTGTTGGACTTCAGCAATCTTTTCGTTGATTTCTGGTTCTTCAGGTTTAGCAATCATAGGCTTTTCTTCCATCTGCTGCTGGATTGTTTCCTCAATTTGTGGTACTTGTTTCACTTCAATTTCCTCCATTGAACGATCATTTTCAGTAAAGCTTGATTCATTTGTTATATTAAGTGCTGCAGAATTATCCTTGACAATTGTTTCCGGTTCTTTTTCTTCAATCACAATGATCTCTTCTTCTTCATCTGTTTCTGGGACAGTAAAAGCAGTTTCTTCGATTTGTTTGGGAATGTTTTGTGCTGTATTCAAATAGAGGTAGTAATTTCTTTCAGCTTCACTGAAGGAAAGAACATCAAAGTGTGGTACTTCAAGAGGTGAAACTGTTGTCTTTTCATGCAAAACAGTATCTTGGATAATTTTCTCTGAAGATGGTTCAAATTCTTTTGCAATTTCTTCTACAATTTCAGTTTTTTCTTCACTCTTCTCGATGACTTTTACTACAGTCTCTTTAGGCTGTGCAATCTCCTCAGTAGGTGCCAATTTTTCTTCTTCAGCAATAGAGAGGAATTCCTCAACAATTTCGGGAAGTTTTTCAACAACTTCTTTAGTGGTAATCTCAATTGTTTGTTTGGTAGGTTCTTCACTTGCAATTTCCACTGTTTTAGAATTTTCAATGAAAATTGTTTCTCGTACCGTTTCAATTTCTTCTGGAATATTTTCTTCTTTAACTGGTTCCTGAATAAGCTCAATTTTTATTTCTTCTTTTTGTGTTACCTCTGGGATTGGAACGTCTTGAAGAACTTCTTTTTCTTCCTGGGATTCTAATGGCAAATCTTGGATGATTTCTTTTTCGGGTTCTTGAATGAGTAATTCACTTTCAACTGAAGGACTTTCGATCTTTTCCTCAATATAAGAAACTACAATTTCTGGTTCCAAAATTGGAACTTCATCCCCTACAACTTCCACATCAACGGGCTCTTCAATGATCTCTTCAGTCACTTGTTCCTTTCCATCAACGATCTTTACGTGGCGAATAATTTTCTTCCTGATTATTGTAATGATTTTTGTTATTTGTTGACTCAATGTTTGTTTCTCTTGTGGTTTTTGCGTCTTGTAGAATTCACGTTCTGCATCCAAAAATGCATTGTACGTTGTTGCATTAGCCAAGTCAGCGTGTACATTCTGTAGATTGATCAATTGATCTTTAACTGGCTGAGACTCCTCCCTATCGATCACCTCTGGCACCTCGACCTTTTCATCTTCAGCCAAATCGGCTGCCAATGTGAATTCTGCACATATCTCCGGGAATTCCACACTCATGAAGGGTACTGGATCTATAAAAATTTGCTGTGTCTCACGTTGTTCAATGTAGCTGGCTATTTCTGGTACACTTTCATTTTGGCCCACATCCAAATCCTCTTTCAGCTGACCCACATTTATTTTTGGCGCCATTCTCTCCCCGAGGAGATTTACATCTTCCGCCTCGCTACTTTGAGATGTCTCAGCGATCACCGTGACGATGTCGTCGAATTGTACGGATTTCTTTCTCTTCTCCGTTGGGCTGGTGGCATCTAGAACTATTGGCTCCAACTCCACTTGATCTTCACTGCCCGTAAATGCTTCAGGGTTGACCTTGTATGATTTAGTTACAATGAACTCTAAATTCGACGTACTTCCCTCTGTTTTCTCCTCATTATTCACATCGTCGAGTATTTTGGCGGATTCCACTTTAACTTCCTCAACAATATCACTCTCAATTTTCCCATTGGTTAGCTTATGAGGTATTTCGGGGACTTCAAAGAGAACTGATGGGGTTGTCTCTGTTAATTCAACAATTACATCCTCCACCTCTTCATTCTCACCGTATGGGATTCGCGATTTAATTATTTCCGGGGCATTTTGTTCAATTAGCATTATAATTTCGGCATCATAGATTGGCATTTCCTCCTGCGTCACTTTTATTTCAACAGGCTCATCAATGTGCTCCTCAATCACAGATTTCTTCCCATCCTTAATTACAATATTCCGAATCACATTCACTTTGTTCACCACAATTGTCCTTTCGACATTCTCCTCTGGGCTCTGGATTACAATATACTTCCACAGAGGCTTTTCCATATCCCCAGAAATAATTTCCGTTTGATATTCAGGATCATCTTCGGTTATTTCAACTTCTTCCGGGACTTCAATCACCTCCTCCGACACATGCTCTTTGCCATCAATTATTGTTACATTTCTTATCACCTTCGTCACGCGACGCGTAACTTTTCGTGTCACTTGTCTCACGACTGTTTGAATGATTGAAGCATCTTCACTTTCCTGTACATCCGGGAAAGCTTTTGAGAATTCCTGAAGATGATCCTTGTGCACGAGTGTCACAGAATCATCCCTAAATACTGGAATTTCTTCACCTGTTAATTCATATTCTGTTGGCTCTTCATCAATTTCCTCCGTCACCTGTTCCTGTCCATCAACTATTTTTATAGTTTTCTTCACGTGCTTCTTCTTCACGAAGACTTTCTTATTGTCCAAATCAACAATTGACTGTGTGACTGTTTTTTCTTCTGGTAAAATTGCGGGGAAATCTTCTGTTTCCTCTCCTTCTGGAATCGAATCCAATTGCTCATTATCCCATCTTATATCTTGCCCATCCGCTTGTGCAGGCGTTTCTGCATTTTCTTTTTCCACTGAATCGGAAGTTTGTAAATTTTCTTCAGTTTGGGGTGGATTCATTGGAGCTTCAATTGGTGCCTCTTTAATCATTTCTTCATTCATATTTACGGAATCTTCTGCAATTGGCTGCTCCACCACTTTTTCCACAAGAGAGATTTCTTTAATTTCTATTTCAATCTGTGTTGGATTTTCCAGAAATTTGTCAATCATTGTTGGTTCTTCTTCTTCTTCGTCGGATATTACAATTTCTGCATCCATCCATGCATCGGAAGTATCGTCAAGGGGAAGTCCTGCATAAGCTGGTTTAGATGGTGCTTCAACCACAGGAACTTCAGCAGGAATTTCTTTCTCAGACACATGTTGATCTTGCTGAACATTTTCAACAGATTCAATTTCTTTCTCTGGAATCTTCTCCTCAACAGTGTCCTTTGCAATAATTTCTGATTCTTTGGGTTCTTCAAGTTTCTCAACAATTGAACTTTCCCTCAATTCCTCCACAACAAATTGATCTTCAATTTTTGGTTCATTCAGAATTTCTGGAACTTCTGCAATTTTCACCTTTTTATCCTTCTTCCGTTTTGGTTTCTTTTTATCCTCAATACCTTCCTCTGGGTGTTTAAGAACACCTTCCTTGGGCATTTCAGGTAGAGGAGACACAGATTTTCTATCAGCAATTTCTGACTCAGATATTGGTTTAAATTCAATTTTCTCCTCAACGTACGACGTGACAATTTCAGGCTCAAGCATTGGTAATTCATCCCCAATAATTTCCACTTGAGCTGGTTCCTCAACAACCTCCTCTGTGACTTGCTCCTGTCCATCAACAATCCTCACATGTCGAATAATTTTCTTCTTTATTATTGTCACGAATTTCGTGATTTGTTCCGAGAGCCCTTCCACGGGTTCTTTGAGTTCCAACACTGATTTTTCCTCAACTTTCTTATCTTTTTTCTTCTTGGATTTCCCCTTCTCTCTCTGAGGTTTCTTGGGTTCTTCTGTGATTGTTTTTTCCTCATTTTCTGCATGTTTTATTTGTTCTGGTGCCTTTGTGAGCTCAGTAATTTCTTCAACTGTTTGCACTTCAATTTCCGGCTGTGTTGCATTATCAGTTGATTTCAAATAATTTTTATCAACAATTTCATTAGATTTCTGTGAATCATCCACTTGAACACTCGCGTGAGAACTTTCCGCGACGGGATCCATTGAAATACTGTCTTGAATGGGTTCACTTTGCGTCAATTTCTCCTCAACAAGCACAATTTCTGGCTCAAGGAAGGGGATTTCCTCCCCAGACACTTCCATTTCAACGGGCTCTTCAATCACCTCCTCAGTAACGTGCTCCTTGCCATCAATAATCGTAATGTGGCGAATGATCTTTTTGCGAATAATCGTAATGGTTCTTGTGATGTGTTCAACAACACCAATGGGTGGTTGCACTGCCAAATTGGTGTCATCAATCTTGGTGTTTTCCATCGTGGGAGTTTCCTCAATTGTGACAATCTCGGGATCTAGCGTGGGGGGCACGCCATCTCCCAATACTTCCACTTCTACTGGCTCCTCCACAACTTCCTCACTCACGTGCTGCCTACCGTCAACAATTGTAATGCGACGAATGATCTTTTTCCTTATAATTGTAATTTTTCTCATAATTAGCTGCTCTTCTGTTGTTGGTTGAACATCTTGAGTTTTCTTCTGTTTCTTGGATTTTTTTCGTGATGGTTTTTGTGGTTCTACTACAGATGATTGCTCCTCAGCAGAAATTTCCTCAATTGCCTTGATCCCTTCGGGTTTTTCTTGCAGAATTTCCGGTTGAGGAGATTCTTGATCAAGCTGCTGAGGCTTATCCTTGTAATCTTTCTTATTCCTTGATCGACTCTTTCTTTGGGGCTTCTTTTTCGCTGCATCATCCTTTTGTATTTCAGGACTAGAATCAGAATCGCTCTTCCTGGCAGCAGCACCCCTGTGCACGGGCACAGGTGCCACCAGATCTATTCGAGGCTTGTCATCTCTTCGTGTGACTGGGGTGTCATGAGAAGGAGACCACTTCGTTGTTTGCATCTCACTGGATGGCTGGAAACTCTTCTGTTCCACCTGATGCTTCCTCCTTGGTGGTCGTGGTGATGCTTCTCGTGGTGCCTCAATGGGTGCACTCTCCACAAATCCCACACTGTGTGGTGAATCACTAACTTCCAAACCTTTTAGCACATTGGCATAGGATGTATTACCGGGAGACCAAATTGGACTCCGCGAACGAGTACGTGGAACTGAACTCGTTGCACCGAGTAAGTCAACATTAACCGATGTTCCCACAATAATATTTGCCTCATCCACCACTCTATTTGGGGATCTCGATTGACGAGATTGTTCAGACACTTGTGTTTTCTGCACAACTATTTCTGGCACAATTTCCATTTGAGCATCATTCACCCCCTTTTCACTTTTCTTCATCTTCTCCTCCTCCACAACAACAACAACATTTGGCACTTGCTCAATAACGTCCACTTTTACCGGCTGTGACGGCATCACAGTAGCCGGCACAACTACCGGCACCTCAACTTCTTCACGTACTACCGGTGCAATTTCACGGGGATAAACATGCTGTGGCGGCGGTTGCTTTTGCGTACGTCCAAACAGGACATCAGCATACGTAGGTCTCGGTGCAGATTCCCATCCTACCACCACTGGTAAATTAATATAGGGGTCCAGTTGGCGTATCAGCGTGATGAAAGAGTCAATTTTGTGTTGACTTCCTTCAATGGAGGTCCTCAGTGCCTATGTTGATGGCATAACACCATGTCAATTATTACAATCTTTCGGTAACATTGTGTTGATGTTGTTTTTTTATTTTATTTTAATATTAAATTTATATTTATTTTTTTTAAAGAGAGAGACAGAATGTTTTTGATGAGACGATTTTTTTTGAACTATCATAAAACATAAAATATGTAGGTAATAAAATATATAGCGAGAGAGAGAGAGACATTGTGAGACATTTGGGGTGATTTGCGAGAATAGCTAAAAAATGGTGATTTGCGAAGAGAATATTGCCTGCATCCCATTGAGAATAAAAAAAATTAATAAATAGCTGATTCCCGATGCATGATTATACGAACAAGAAACACAGAGGAAAAGCATCGAGTTTTGATATAAGAAATGATTCTTTATTATCTTCTTTTGTTCTTCACTTAAAAGAAAGATAACTTTTTTGGCGATTTTTTTTTTTGGTTCAAAAAAGTGCTACACATATAAATTTTTTTAAAGATAATTATTTGGATAAATTTATATAAAAAAGAGAGAACATTTATTTGAATAAAAAGGAAATTTAAAAAAAAAGAGAGAGACTAGAGCATAAATTAAAAAAAGTGAATAAAAACATGATAATAATATAAGAATAAAAATTAAACTAAAAGCTAAGTATCAAGAAGCATTTCAGTATCTGGTGTTCCACGCTGAATCAGTAGCTTTATGCGTTCATTGCGGGCACTAAGCTTTACTTGGACAGATTTTATACGTTCCCGACATGCCTAGAGACACCCATTTTATTTTTTATTTAATGCATTTGTTGCATTTATTTGTTCAGAAACACCCAAAACCAAATGAGAGTGTTAAGTTTATTTATTTTGTTTTTATATTAGTAAGTGTGAGGGCATGGGGTGGGTGGACAGAGGAAGAATTAAGACATAGAGAGACCCAGAATATATCACCGTTTACACAATAACACGTAGGTCATTCGATGTAAATTAATTAAATGATTTTTCAATCATTTGCATATTTTAATTTTTTCGAAAGGTTCGGGAATGATGTGATTGAGAGAGAAGGATACACGTGTAACAAAAATACAAAAAATAAATAAACATAAATAAAAATTCTAAAAATACAAAAAGAATGCGATAAGAAAAACCTATGTGTCTTGTGTGTAAAAGTGTTTTACTTTAGCCCATAAAAATAATGTAAATTCCACTCAATTATACTTTGTGAAGATAAAGCTTTTAGAGAGATTTTTCTTATTTAAACTACGCCATGTGTGTTGCTTAATTGCAATGCATTTCCATCACCAATGTGCAAAATATTGCATTGATATTTTAGGATTTTCATGAAAATGATGAAGAATGGAATTTGATTCATTTTGGATATTTTTTTTCTTTAAGTTTGAAAGTGTTCTAGAAAGGATTTATTTATAAGATTTTATTTTTTGAATCAATTTTTGTATCTTTTTTTTTCTTTATAAGCTTCGAATTTCTTTTATTATTTTCTATTAAGTTTCCTTTCAGAAAACACTCTCCAACATTAAAAATGAATTTGATTTAAAAGAAATTCTTCAATACAAAATGGATTAAAGTACATTACAGAGATTTCTACACAAATAATTTAAATTTTAATGCATTATTTACTTTTTAATTGATCCAAAAAATCATTTACAACTAAATAAATTAATCCACTTTGTATTAAAATATATGAAAAATATGTAAAAGCGTCGTTTTGATGAAAAAAGGGAAACAGAACTTTTAAAGAAAAGATTTTTTTAACACAAAAATTCAAATATCAATTTTCCATTCAAAACTCTTCGCACGATCTTTGTTTCAAAAAGGCATTACAATGAACTAGTCACGTGCCATTTGCAATAAAATAATGAAATATTAAAAATAAATTAAATATAATAAAATAAAAATTCATACTCTGCGTGTAGTTGTGAATTTTTGTGATTCATATAGAATTATTAGGTAAAAATATTCAAGAGATTTTTTTTCAAACGATTTCTGATGAGAAAATGGTTCAATGATGTTTAGGGGTGTGATGTGGTATGTAAAAAAAAAACTGAAAAAGAGAGGGAATGTGCAAACTCACCTGTTCCTCTGCGGCTGCACGATCGCGTTCATGTGCCAAATAGCTGGGTGATAGGATGTGACGCAGTTGTTGCTCTTCGTGAATAACTTTCTGCCGTAGCGTCTGAATGTTTTGCTGATACAAATCAATTTGATTAAGTGTCTCCTCAATTTGACGCGTACGCTGGCGTATTAGATCACGTAGTTCATCCAACTGGGTCACAATCTCCGTGGCACCTTCGAGGATTCTTGAGTCAACATTGGGGAGTTCACGGAAATGCACCTGCAGAGGAGCAAAAGAAAGAGAAAAAAACGTAATGTTAATTGAGAAATCACCTGCAAAATTCTCCTCTTTGTATTACTTGAAGTTTCTCGATGGACATGTGAATTTTGGTCTTTTGCGTTGAAATATCCGCTAAAGTCTTCTCATGAATCCCCAATTGATCACGCAGTGGTTTCTTTCGTTGCTGCGGTGACTCAAGTTGACTCTTTGTCTTCTCAATCCATCCACGGACCTCCTTGAGCTTTCGCTCACACTGTTCCCACTCTTCGCATGTTTCCTGCAACAGTCCATTTCTCTCCAGCAGTCTTCCCTCAACAACAGCCTTTGAATCCTCAGCCTCTTGCAACTTATCCCGGAGCTCACCGACTGTCGTCAACTCTGAGATTTGCTCCAATTCACGATCCATTTCGCTGAGATTTTTATTAATTGGCTTCACACTCTTCACTGCAACCGCATAGTCGGCCGCCTTTTGGCGCACCTGCTGCAGGGTAACAATGTCCAATGGTTCCGAGAGGAAGTAACCCTTCTCCTTGACCCAATCCATAACTTGTTGGTACAAATGCAAAAATCTCGACCACCCATCCAATGTATTCTCAACTTGCTTCCGCTTATCCGCCAGCAGGGCACCAATTTGATCCAGTTGCTTCGCCAGCTGATCCACAGTCGCCTCAATGACTGCCTTCTCCTCACCACTTTGACTATGATCAATTATCACTTGGCCATTTTTGCGCACATAGTTGAGTCTATCGCCGACTAGAACATGTTCCTGATTTAATTTCTGCAGAATATCCTTAAATTGTGCTGGCTCAAGGCCGTGATTGTTAATTTTATCCTCAGCCCCCTGAATCCATTTTTGTATCTCATCCACATTCGTCAGATACTCCGAACGCACAGTGCGGGCCTTCTTAAAGTCCCTCATCTTATCCTCCATTGCTTCGTGCACCTGCTCAAGCATGAGCTCCAATGCAGTTAGCTCCTGCGCAATATCAGTTGGGACGAAGTTTTGTGAATTTGTATAATTATCCCGTAAATTCCTTATGAACTTCTTCACTTCGCTATCCTTCTCACTCAATGTCTTTCTCAAATCTCGCAAATTATTCTCAGTCTGCTCGAGATTCTCCCCAAAGACATAAAATTCCACCACGCGACTCTTGAGCTCCCTCAGTTGATTCTGCAAATCGACTGTATTCAAAAATTGCCTCTTTATCCACTCGAGAGCTTCCTTATTCTTATTAACACGATCCTTTATTTGTTTGTGAAGTCTGAAATGAGATTGAGAAAAAGAAAGAAAAAAACATAAATTTGCTCCTTCTTTTTTAAACTTGAAATTTATATTTGCTTCCAAAGATACAAAAAAAGTGTTTGTCGAAGAGAACAAAACGTGCGCTTTTCCGTGCGATCTTCACAGAACTCAAGTGAAATTTTCAGCGAAGAAAATCTGACGTAATGCGTAAAATTGTCTGTGCAGATCTCACAATCTATAAATACACAAAATCATCTTTTCAACCTTCCCCTCCACTCTAAAACTAATTTTCTTTCAATAGATTATTGATGTTAAGACAAAATTGCAAAAGAATTTGATTTTTTTTCTTATCGCATTCTTGAGCAACATTTCGAGGAATTCATTGATATACACCCTTTCAATATCAAAGATCATAAAAATATAAAGAGTTTCACTTTCAATCCCTTTACAAAGATAAAAAATAAATATATATACCGGCGCACGGAAGAGAAGTCATGTCGCGCGCGCAAAAAAACTTCATATTTTAATCCCATTTAATACGCCCCCCATCGTAAATCCTTAAACCCCCAAGAAAGAGTGAAGAAATATCTCCTGGCCGCATGAGGAAAGTGAACAAAAATAGACACAACACGATAAAGTAATAAATTTATGCCACAAATTCCATTAGATAGAACTTCTTCATAAAAATATTTTCCCCTTTGGAGGTCGCGCGAGCTAACCATAAGCAAAAAAAAAGAATGATAATTATGTAATTTTGAAGAATATATAAATATTTATGTGGGGCACCTGACTTAAAACGACTTTAGTACACAGATTTTGCAAACACTTTCACTTGCGCGTTGCTCTCTCTCAGAAATTATCAAAAATCCTTGAATCTGCTATCCTTTTGCTTTCAACGTGCTGCTCGTTGTAATTTCCAGCCATCCAGTGTGATTGACGAATACGTTATGATTGAGGCAAAAAGTTCTTCCTCATGTGCCTCACCTCATCGGCACGAAAATCATCGTCACCGAATCGTTTTGGTTTGGTATGAGCAACATATGAAAAGATCTTTATTTTAAATATCTATTCGACTTCTTCTTTCCTTCTTTCACATCTTTAATTGTGGCTGCAGACTTTATTAATAGATTCCCCACCAAAACACCGCGTTTTTTTGCGTGTAAAGATCGCACACACATTTTGTGCGCGCCCTCCGCGTGAATCTCAACGCGTGAGCAAAAAGAAATGACTCAAAGTACGAATTTTCGCACAGAATGAATTCTAATTTATTGAATTCTCTCGTTTAAACAGCTGTGTGACTCACAAAGTATTGAGGAAAAGAAGCTATCAAGAGATTTTACAGGGTGTGCAAAAGTTTTCATCTTTGAGCTTTTAAAGAATTTTCTTTTCAAAAGCTTAAGATTAATTTTAAAAAGTTTCTTTAATTGAATGTTTCGATTATTATGGTAAATTTTTGCATGAAAAGGAAAGAACTTTTAAAACCAAGTTTTGGTTAATTTGCAGGTCAGAAAAAGAGCATAAGATTGTGAAGATTTAGAGCAAACATTGAGATCTTTTCAATTTATTTTTTGAGGCCATAAAAATTTTTATTTATCCAACATTTGAGGTCAAATGGATTGTATCAAAATTTACAAAATCGCAAAATATTTTAAAGATTTTTTTATGACTTTGAAAGCATTTTGTAATATTGCGAAATACGAAGAATAAAATTCCTCTTTGAAAGAATCCTCAAATTCTCAATAAGATTTAAGAGATTCATTGCAAAAAAACTGAATTAATCAACTATTTTTGATTAATTAAACATGAATGAATAAACTTCCACAAAAAAAACTAATTTAGATAATTGAAATCAGTTGAAAATGTATTTAAAAATAAAACTACCTATTAAAAACTTAAGTAAACTTCCGGCTTTAAATTCTTTCCACCATCGAACAAAATGCGAAAAATATGATTCTTACATAAGGTAGCGAGGTTCAAACTCTTCTCAAGTCCGAATGAAAAAAAAAAGAATTAAAGAGAAAAATTTGAGAGAAGTGAGACATTCCACCCGAGAAATGTGATCATCGACAATTGATTTTTGTTCGCCTTCTGTCTATTTGTTTTTCTGAGAATGAGGAGCCCACAGAGTGTGGGGCTGTTGGAGATTTCAGTGGCAAATCGTCATTCTGTTTTAGCATCACCGTAAATATTGACTTTGAAGATGGCGATTCACTTTCAGCATTTTTTTTTTCATCGCGTTTCTTTACTTCTTTTGCCTCATACTCGTCGCACATAAATTGAAATTTGCATGAGATCATAGCCAATTTTTGCGCACACCGTGCCACCAAATGCTCACCACACTGTGTTCCATGGCTAAATAATTAATGTTTTTTGTAAGAAAAAAAATTAACGTCAAAATAACTCACGTTTTATGCGTCTCATTCAGTGTCTTCACCGTGTCCTCGACACTCTTTGCACACGCAGGATTGACCCTATGCAGCAAGTCAAGTACAGTGTCCGCCAATTCACCCAAGTCTTCACACAACGGACGACAATTGTCAATTTTTACTGCGAGATCCTGCAATGTGGTAAAGGGAGAGAGAAAATAAAATATTAATCAAATGTAAAAGAACCTTTTAATGCATCACCACACACACATGTTGTGAGAATTGTGCTCAAAAACTAATTATTCCGCACTGAATGGATCGTTAAATTTCCAATTAAAGGCATAAGAAAAAGTGAAACAAGTCCGTCTATGGTGTTTTCTTCTCACCTGAAGCGTTGCTTCGCTATCCTCGAGTTGCTTCCTCGATCGTACAACAGGATCGAGGAGCTTACATTGCTCCCCAATATGTGTCAGCTGTGACTCAAGGGTGTGCGCCTTCTTATCCAATTGCTCCCAATTTTCCAAAAGTGTCCCAATAAATTCCTTTCGGCGTCTCAAATCCACAATCAAATTATTCCAATTCTCATTAATTTTACTCTGTTGCCGTTCAATCTTCTCCAAATTGTCTGCATCGGCAAATCTTTTGATTATTTGTGCCTTCTCATTCAGGGCATCAACATCCACGGATTTTGCCTGCAAAAAACCAAAATTAACTTATTGGCGATATCGCGAAAGGAAAAACAAACTTCTCTCTTTCTGTGAGATAAGATTATTCCATATAAATGAGAAATCTACAGAATGTCCAATTATTTCAACCACAATAAATTACAATCTTCCAATCGATTCCTTCCTCTCTCTCTGTCAGCAAAACTCTTGGCTAGAAAATTTTATTCTAACAATGCTAAAAGAAAACTTCAATATTGATATAAAAAAAATCTTTATACAGTATTTACACGCGTTTCTTCTACACAACGTTTTTTGGCAAATTGCCGGTTGCTACTAAACTCTTTTCGTGACTGTGGCAGAGCCCACAAACCGACTGGCCTCATGCGAGTGTTCTTTACAGATACACTCAAGTCCACATAAAAAAAATGCTCAAGTGTGTGACCAAAACATAAAATCGAATGAATTCATTTTCAACAACCATTCTCGCGACAACTCGCGTAATCACTTTCAGATGAGTTTCAATTCAACTTTGTATTAACCCTGAGGTGGGATTGTTGACGCGATGTTTTATTACGCTTCGAGATTTAGTTGGAAATTTTGAGATTGTTTAATTTTCTTATTTATTATTCTTCATTTTTATGGCTTTTAGTTTATTTATTGTTGAATTTTAATTGCAGTGGAGACGCCTGGTGGGTACAAAGCGCCTCCATCTAGACATTTTTACATCATTGTTTACTTTTGAGTGAGTAAACAAAAAACTCGTGATTTTCACACACACAAAAATGTAATGTCAACTAATAAATAATAAATTTTCTTCCTTAGAAAAGTTTTGAAAAATTAAACATTTCGGTTATATTGAAAGAAAACTTAAATCTCAAAAATCGATTTATTACAAAAAAAAAGTAAAATGTAGACAATGTGTCCAACTCTAAACGGTCAAGTATTTTATTTATCACAAAAGGGGAATATACAATAAAAAAAAACTCATACATATTTGTACAAAATGTGCTACACATAAAAAGATCCAACCACTTCAGCACAGTGAAGGTGAAGACACAGCGATGACATCATAGATTATTTTCGCTTCATGGAAATAATAAATTATCATTTCTCGAATAAGTTCTCCCGACAAGACGTTAAACCATATTTTTTTTCTCTTTTTAGCCTCTACGCATTTTTGCCGTTTTATTGCAGTTCAAAAGGCAAAAGAAATCTTCTGTTTTTTCCTCCCTAATTGACACCCCTTAAAAAAAAAACATTTTTTATGATCCCGCATGAAAAATTAATCAAAGAAATTCACCTTCATGGAGCTCTTCGTGCCATCGTAATCAACGTGATTTAAATAAAATACTTTTTTAGAGTTACAAATTGTAAAGTGAATCTGGCAAGTCTGCGGAAACATGAGCGGAATAGTTAATGGCCGGAACTAATTGTGTGGTGGTGGTACTACCTATACTATTCTACCTCTTTTGAAAATCCAATAGGAAGCATGTTTAAGACGCACCCAAGAAGGGGTCAAGGTGAAGAGCACTTGGCTTTTTTTTGTGGTGCAAGATTACATCCTAAAAAAAGATTTTTGCTTTCTTCACTTTGTCCATTTATATTCTGTAATCACTTGTTAGGTAATTTTGCCGAAACGAACACACACAAAAACCCGCGATTAGCTTTTTTTGCACAAAGTTTATGAAAATATTTTTAAATTCGCGTGTAAAAATCCCTGTGGCGGGCTTGAAGGAAAGGCGCGTATTTTATAAATTGGAACAAGAGACGTTTTATTAATAACAACGCGGTTCAAGCTTATAAAATTTCTCTCCAAATAATGATAAGAAATAACCCACAAATAACCCATTGATTGCGCCGTAGTGTTGTAAAGAATTTATCTCCCCGCAGAGATATTGAGAAAGATTCGAAAATTCCTTTTGAGGGCGAATAATTAATTCGATTTTAGTACGTTCTTTGTTATTTTTTTTTATTTTAAAGATATTCTTTTTCATTTGATTTTTTTTAAAAATATTTAAGAGTTTTTTTTAGTTATAATTCAGTTAAGAAGGTAAATGTTTTTATTTTCTTAACACGTTAAGGGCTGGAGTAATTATATTCGCCGCGTAAAAAATTCACTAGCGTAGAAAAATATTACCCAGCTGGCTAGACTAATACTTACAATCCTTTCAACTTTTCAGTGATTTTTGATTACAAAATAGATTTTATTTTTTAAGGTAAAATATTCATAAAGAAAATAATTTTTACGTTACTAAATATTAAAAATTTTATGATAAAAAATCAAATATTTGTTTGCCGAATAGGATGTCAAACAAATGTTATGCAATAATTTTTTACAGCGTATTAAAACGATAACTGATGGGAAAAGACCCGCTTACCTTAATTCATAGTAATTTACTGCGTAGTTCATATTTTTATACATTGTTTAAAATGTCATGGAATGTTATAAAAAATACTTAGCTGAGAAATTTCTGATCATTTTTAAAACTCATTTACATACAGCGTAGAAATAAATTTCTATGGGAAAATATCATTTTTAAACATTACATGAAAAAAAATATTCTTTGTTTTTTTAATATCAATGAACACGTCAAAAGATTGTCGACATTGTATAGTACAGCCGGGTAATTTTTTACGTCAAGAATGACTTTGTCTTACAATCATTTTGTACACGATATTTAACGGTTTTTATGTTGAAATAAAAACCCTCACAATTCCCATTTTTATACGCCGTAAAAATATCTTAAAATGTTTGACAATTACCCGGCTGACAAGGTTTAGGGAATTTTTTACGTGTGGCGTAAAAAAAATCATTTTCAACGTACACATATATCTCAACATGTTAAGGAATTTTAAAATTTTCCATCCTCACAATTTCATTTAATTTAAAAAAATAATAAATTTTTACTTGAATGTTTCGTTTAATTCTTATATAACAATGACTTCATTCGTCGATAAATTGAATCATTATATTTGCAAGCATCACCGGCTGTTTATTTTATTAGCAATTTTAATTCAAATTCATCCACATTGATACACCCACATTTCCCGTATATGCGGTGTGCAAAGGAATAACAACAAATACAACGTTAATTCATTGAGAGAACGCAAACACTGCCGGCTGAATCGATTGAAAGATACATAAAAGTCAATCATAACGCGTCCAGTTATTAAAGTTGGTATACCACAACGCGGATGGGTCTGTCTATGCGTTGTAATTTAATTTGTGAGCAGAATTAGTAGGCAAAGTTGATTTTTTATGAAATTCATCAATATGAAAGATAAAAATGTTCATATCTAAAGTTCTATAAGACCTACAGAAATTTCTTGACTAGTTATGGAAAGGTATTGAAATAAGCTATAATCTGACATATATTTCGATACATTTCAAGGTCACCTCCAGAACACAAAATGGCGGATTTTTGTTTCACCAAAACAGTTTTTTGCACTTTTTGTCTTGAAGGAATGGTTCTAAAGGTTTCTGATGTTCTAGAAAGTTGTAGAGTTTTGCAAAACCTTTAATTTGATACCAAGTTGAGCCAAATCGGACAGACCGTTCAAAAGATATGGCTATTAGAACTTTTCAAATTCAAGAATTTTTCAAATGGCCATATCTTCTAAACGGCGACATAGATTTTCTTCATTTTCGGGCTGATGAAAGATATTAAGTCAGGCTACAACATATCAAAAATTCAAGGAAATCTAAGATGGGGATTCGGAGATATTGCCCCTTAAAGTTAGGCAATTTTTGTTTTTGATTTTAGTGCCTCTTGCGGCCATTTTTGGAACTTGAAATGTTTTAGACAGTTGTAGGGATTCTCAATACCTTTCATTTGATACCAAGATGGTCAAAATCGGTCAAGCCGTTCTCGAGATATATCGAAAAAACACTTTTTGCTTTAGGCCGCCATATTTGCTAAACCGCTTGACCGATTTTCAAGTATGGTTTGTTTATGAAAACATCTCACTGAGCTCTACAACATACTAAAATTTCAGACCTCTAGCTATAAGGGAACTGGTTGACAGTAGTTCAAAATGGCGGACGGCGGCCATCTTGGATTTTGAAAATGCCAAAAAATGAAATTTTACACCCACATTTCTATAGAAAACTTCAAACCAGAAGTCTCTATCTGTTACTGTTCTCGAGTTATAAGGCAAAGTTTGGCGCACCGGCAGGACGGCAGGACGGCAGGCCGGCCGGATCAAAAATTTTCCACCACCATTTTCGTAATGTGGGATGTCTAAAACGTGCTCATACCAAGTTTGAGCCCGATCTGAGGTGGTCGGTTTTTCCGATGATTACAATACTTGGTATGCCACGATTGTGGTATACCAACTAATAGGAGAAGTAATAAATAATGTGGTGAATGTAATGAAATTCTATTAATAGGAGACTCACCTGTACATCATTTAGCGCATGGTTGACTTTCTGCAGAATAAAATTGAGCGCCCCCAAATTCTCCACACTCTCTTCAGGCAATTTGGATCTCTCAATGAGATTATTCACTTTCTCATAGCACTCACAGTACTCCTTCCACAACTTCAAATTATCCTCCAGGTGATTCTGATGCGACTTGGCGGCACTCACGGTGTTCTTGAAGACCTGCTTGTGATGCTGCAGCTCCTTGGAGAGATCATTCTGCTCTGAGTTGTTGAGCGATGGCCAAATCTTGTCGGCGGCTTCTTGTATTTGCACCGTCACCAAGTCCGTCATCATGGGCTCAGTGGCAAAGAAGAGCTTGTGCTCCTCCAGATCACCGACGATATTCTCAAAATTAATGCCGTGCTTGCTGTTCTGCAGACGAACCTCAACTTCCTCCAGCCAACTGTTGAGCTTCGACACGAGCAGCAGGTAGTCGAGTCGGTGCTTTTTGTTATTCTGCAGATACTCCTCGCGATCGTTCAATTCCGCTGGCAGTGTCGTGAGCAGCATACGACTCTCCGACAGCATTTCCAGCAGAGATCCCGGCAATCCCATCTCATTGCGTGCTGCGTCGTTAATCTTTTGAATTTCATCAAGGTGCTTCTCAACTTTCTTCCGGAGCATGTGATGATTTTGAATTTCTCTCTCGACGCAATTTGGATCTCTATTGAGGAGTGGTCGAGACTTCACGAGTGTCTCATTCTGATGCAACCAATCCAGCAGTGCGCTGAGATCTGCTTGCATCTTCTTATGCTCCGCCAGGGTATTCTCGTGCTTCTGCTTTTGACTCTCAATCAACTTCCGCAAGTTCTGTAGCTGCATCTTTAGCGATTGCAGCTGTTCCGTGATGCTGTTGCGATCTGCTGCTGTCCCTTCGGATGCGATTTTATTGCCTTTGTCCGCAGCTGACGCCAGGATTGCCTCACACTCCTGAATCTTCAGTATAACACCATCATATTGGGCAATTTTGTCTTCAATTGAATCACCGGATTTCTCAATATCCGTCACAACGGCTGTATACTTCTTAATGAAGGTTATTATCTCATTAACAAGGGCGATAAATTGCTCACGGAGTAGGAGGAGTTGTCGCAGACGAGCTAGTTGATCTTCAATCAGCTGAATGGTATCATCTTGCTGCGTTATAACGGTCTGAAGTTCAGGGAGATTTTCAACTTGAATCTCCCCAATTTTCGCCTTGCTATCCTTTAGATCTGATAGGATTTTCTCATAGGACTGCAGGAGTTCCTGGACATCCTCAATCTTCCTCCCAACAGGCTTATTCAAATTCTTTATTTCAGCCTGAATGAGTCCCATAAATTGAATATAATCCGTAACTTTCTGCTTTGCCTCCAAATATTCCTTTATGTGCTTCTCCAGGAATTTCAGACGATCATCAATGAGGTTGGAAAGTTTATCATATCGCTCCCGGAGACTCCTCAATTGATCCGAAAGCTTCTGTTTGTCCGATGGTGTAAGTGTGGGATTTATTCTTGCAGCTTCTTCCGTGATATCAGCAATTTTCCCACGAATACCTTCAGATTCCCGCGCCAAATTTTTGTATCTTGCAAGTTGTTCCTCCAAAGTTGGCAAATTGGTTGTTCTTATGGGATTCGAGGTGCTAACTTCAGTCTCACTGAGCCAATTCATCACTCCCCGGAGATTATCTTCAAACTTCTGCCTATCAGGGATGAGGCCAGACAATTCATTAACTTTCTCCGCAACGATTTGTCTATTTGCATCGTAATCATCGCGAATTTGTTGAATTTTCTTTCCCATCAAGTCTTTTTCATGCTCTGGAGCTGATGCAAAGAGTGCAGCTGATTGTTTATTCAAATCACTCAGCACACCATCCTTGAACTCCTTCAATTCGCCCTCGTGCTTCTTGCATTGATGCAACTTTGCCTCAAGATCACCCACACTCAGGGGATTTTCGCTCTCAATAGCCGGCTTGTGGGCTTTCAGCCATTCACCTGCTTTCGCGAGATTCTCATCAATGGCCTTCCGGAGTTGAATCTCTTTGCCACATGTGCCAATTTCCGCCTTGAGGAGCTCCTTGAGCCTCTGCTCGTCTGCCTTCAAATTCTGAATCTCCGTCTGCAGCTGCAACACCACAATTGGCTCCAGTTCGGACTGGATATTGTTGAGTCTCTTCTCAAGTGTCTCAATAATCGGTTGCTTGCCCTCAGCCTGCTTCAGCTGATTCCTCATATGCGCCAATTTTGCATCGGCATTCTCACCCTTCTCCTCTGGGCTACTCAGCTCGGCAATTGAGGACTTTACCCAGTTGTGGCAATTATCAATGTCATTCTTGAGATTCTCCAAACCCTTATTCGTTGACTCAATCACCTGAATCTTCCTGTTGATCCTCTTGGAGATGTCGTTGAAACGCCTATCGATACCCTTAATTTGCTCCTCAACTTGCTGCGCATCGAGATTGCTGATCACTTCCACGGTCTTTGCAGCAATATCCTTGAATGCTGCCAACTTCCCAGGACCAGCTGATTCAAATTCTTCCTTAATCTTCTGAATTGTTGCCAGCTTTTGGTTGCAGCTCAACCCACTGCCGCTGTCGAGAACATCCATTCGTTGAATGAATTCATCAATCCAGCCGTGTGTTGCTTGAGTACACTTCCGGTACTCATCAATTACTCCCTGATCATCCTTCTTCTTCACAATTGCCGCCATTAGATCGTCCTCCAGCTTATCCAGACGCTCTTCAATCTTTGTTGTCTCATCATCACCTTCCACTAAAAGAAATTATTTTTTATTAATTTTTTTATCCTCCTTTAAAAATTCCTTTAAAAATTGAAATCAATAAAAGTTCAAAATCTCTTCAATAAATAGAGTTTTTCAAACTCGAATAACTTAGCAAAATTAATTTATGCATAAAATAGAGAATCAATGAACTCACGTGGCCCTGACATTTCGGTGAGAAGTTGCGATCGTTTGTCTCCAATCGCATTGAGTAGATCATTCATAGCTGCCAGTTCCTGCTTTGCACCGTCGCTGCGCAATTTGGACGGTCGCGACAACCAATCCGACACGATAGCTTGCTGTTTATTGATCCAATCATCCAGCTCATTCCTCTGCTTCTCCAATAACTCCAATTCCGCAATTGCCTTCACGAGATCTCCCAAATATGTTTGAATCTACCCAAAAAAATACTCATTTAGCACAATTTTTGCAAAATAAACATTTTTTTTTAATGCAAAAATCCTCACCTGATCAATTTGATCTTCAAGCTGTGCTCGTACTTTGAGCTCCTTCTCCGGAATTGGTTGCATTGCTGTCTCAATGGGTGAACTTGGGCGACTAATGCTCGCTGTGGCGGACTCACAAGCAGCCACAGCTGCTGCTAGGCGTCCCTTTTCCTTCTGTAGCCCATTATACAGATCCTGGGCAAATTTCAGCTGACTCCGGCACATATCAAGTTCCCCTGGAACTTCCTCCGGTGGCATAATAGCTTCATTCTTGATCAGTTGCTGCTGAATCTCCTCCAAGGTGTCTTCGTATTCCTTGAACTTGGCCATACTCTCCTCGAGACGTTTCTTAATTTGAATTGATGTCAACAGGAGGGAATTGTAGCTGTCCTGAACATTCTTCAGATGCGTCTCAATGGTGTTCTTTATGTAGGGATTGCAGTGCTCATAGCGACTGATTTGATTACTTCCCTTCGCCTTGAGATCATCCAAATTCGTTTGATACTTCTGAATCTCATCCAGGAGGATTTCATGCTGATTCAGCTGCTCCTGCGTCTGTTCGCGATTTGTAATGTAGAGTGAATTGTGCGCCATTAGCTGGAAGGACACCTGAAGGAGCCACTTTTCAGTTTCCTGCAAACTCTGATGGTACGACAGGTAGTCATCAATTTCCGTTTGCAAGCCAGAGATAATTGATTCACATTTGGCATTGACATGATCCCATCGTGTGACCAAACGTGTGGCTTCTTCAGCTTCATGTGGAGTCTTTGACCAAGTACTCAGCTCCTTTGCTTCGGCAACAATGTGATCGAGATCACCGCGCTTAGCCTGAATGTCCCCTTTGATGTTCCTAAATCTCTCCTGGAGTGTCTTCATTTCACTCAAATCTCCCCTATTCTCGGGATTTGCATTCAGGGTGCCCTCAATGTCTCCAATCCATTTCTCAAATTTCACCTTTGCATCGCGATAATCTTCCCAGCGCATGAGATTGCTCTTCTGCTTGGCAATGCCATCATTTACATCGCGATTCAATTTGTCCCATGCCCCCTGAATTTTATCCATTTCCACTTGAATTTCAGCCTGGTGATCAGCTGGGGTAACGCTCATTGTCTTCGTGAATGCATCTTGAACAATTACAAAGAGGGATTGTCCCTCGGGGAGGCGACTATACACACTATTGAGGGAATTGAGATTTTGCCTAATTGCCGCTTCATTTCCAAGCACCGCGGCTTCATTGATGGCACTCTCCTTGCCACCAATCCACTTCTCCATTTGCTCTTTGTAAACGAGGAAGTTGGTTTGATCGGCTAGACATTTCTCCGCCTTGGAAACAAAGGCTGGAAGCAATTTTTTTTCAATTTATTTATTTTTTTCTTTTAAAATAAAAAGAAATTCGTTTTTGGGGAAATCTGGAATTAATTACAAATAAAGGACAACGCGGGGGATGGAAGAAGGCTTACCTTGAGCTGAATTGAGAAGTTGAGAGTACCTTCCTTGAAGCTCAACCGTTTTATCCCTCACCCAGATGCATGCGCTCTGCTCCATGAGGATCTCACAGACATCACTGAGATCATCCATCTTCTCACGCTGATTTTGCACATCCTCGAGGATTTTCTGTGCAAACACAAGGATGTTAGTCACAGGACAAGACGTCAAATGCCCACATTTTATTTTGCCCTTCCCTTTAAACTTACCTTACATGCTGCGAGATCACTCGTAGTGATCTCCCCACCAGACTCCATCTGTGCAATCTTCCTCTCATACTCCTGCAACCATTTGCTGATCTCATCGGATTTCTCCGTGAATTTATTCCACGTTGCAATGCAATTTGTCAGAGCATCGTGGGATTGTTTTGTAATCATCTGCAGACTATCCCAGTCTGCTTTGAGTTGCTTTATCTCCTGATTAATCACATCCTGACCCTCACGACCACTCGTCGCCACCACATGGCCACTCAATTCGATCGTATTCTCCATAAGGATCTTCCCTTCGGGCTGCGAGAGTTCAATCTCATGCAATTTTGCCTGCTTCTCCAGCAGCTGTGGTTTGTCTCCGTGTGAATCAGAGCAATGCTGAATATCCATCTTTGTCTTGCGAATCCATTCGGCTATTTCTCCATAGGCAAGCTTGTAGTTCTCATGGTAACGAACTTGATTCTCCAAATTCTCAATATTCTTCGCAATGACCCCTTGGCAATTTTCAAAGCGCCTCAAGCATTCGTCGAATTCCTTCTTATCCAAACTCTCATCATCCCTCAATTTATTCTTAATCTTCTCAATGGTGTCATTGTACGTACGCATGTCCTTCTGCAGCGTACGATTCTTCTCAAGGCTCGTCTTCTTCTCACTCAACTCATTGAGGAAAGCGTCGGAGAGTTGGAGATTCGGCTCAACTTCATCCAGCCATTCATTGAGAATCTTTATCAATTTCGTCACATCATCCAGCTGAGCAGCCCTATTTGTCAGCCTCTGCTTTATGTCACCAATCTCCGAGATTAATTTCTCAAATTCATGCTTGAGATTTTCGGTGTTCTCTTGAATCTTGGCAGCACCATTAATCTCCGTATTCATGATGACTTTCTCTTTCAACTCAATCGTGTATCTCAGCTTGTTCTGCCCTTGCTCTAGCAGCTGCTTAATATTCTGAATGGTATTTAGCTTCTGATTCACCTCGGCAATTGTATTGGGCACCTCGAGGCATTCATTCAATTTATCATGAATGGCCTCAACCCAATCCTGGCACTCACCATACAACGCCTGATGCTGCTGATGCTCTTGGTAGTGCAGCTCAAGTCTTCGCATCACTTCCTTTGCAATTGACAGCAAGGCATTGTACTTTGTTGTAAGCTGTGTAACTCCATTGCTAATACGTGTATCAGCGCAGATCTCAAGGAGTGTCTGAGCCGTCATATTCAGCTGATCCAATTCACGTTGCCAGTCAAAGATTGTCTGCAGATGTGCCTGAAATTGCTCCAGAACATTCTTCTTCTCCTCCAAACTATCCTGGAGTTTATTGTAAGACTGCACGAGAACTTCGGTCTTTGTGAGCCATTCAAGGGCTTCCTTGTACTGATCATCGTACTCTGTCCACTTAACAATACCAATTTCGAGTCTCTGCTTTGCTTGTTTCAAATTCTCTCTGTACAGAAAAAATCATTCTCAGTGCAAAACTACAAAATAAAATAAAACATTTAATACTTACACAAAGTTGTCAAATTCTTCCTGAAGTAGAGCCACTTCCTCTTCAATTATCTCCCGATCAGTGGGAACGGCATTCCGGCAGGCAATCTCACCCTGTTCCAGAACTTTATTGAGCTTTGGCGTACCCTCGTCATTCACTTCATTCTGCAGCAATCGCACCTGCCCGAGTTTATTTGTCAGGGTCTCCTTATCCCCAATGGGCTCTGCGCTCTTACTCAAGCGCTCCTTTGCATTCCTCAGCCACTGTGCAAAATCATTTCCAGCATCAATGAGTGCCTGATGATTATCAATGGTCTCCTTTTGCTTCTCATACAAATCCTTGGCTTGTTTGCTCAAATTCTCATATTTGAAGGAAATCTCCGATGCTGGGATTGCTTGTTGCAAATCCGATGCTTTCGACGTGACAGATTGGATCATTGGTTCAAAGGAAACAATGTCCTGGACGATGTTGTTGGTTTGCCGGAGATTGGCCTTCCTCTCGCTGAGCCCTGATGCCAAACCAGGTTGACCTTTCTTGGATTTTGCCACCTTCTGCTCACAAACTTGCTGCAATTTAGCTTCACGATCGGAAATCCATTGTTGCAATTGGGAATAGCTGGAACTGTAGTCTGCCCACTGGAGTAGACTTGTCTCCAGATGAACCTTAACCGTTGACATCTTCTTCACAATACGATCCCACTCATTTTGGATTTCCTTTATTTGATTATTAATCACATCTTTGCCATCAGATCGTGTTGAACGAAGCACCTTTTCGCCATTATTGACCGTTGTGTGCACGAGATTCTGCCCCTCCTCGCGACGTCGAATTAAATCAGTGATCTGCTGCAATTTCGTCTGCAGTGTCTCCTTGTTGGAACTACTGGAAGCCTCACTGCACTCCCGAATGATTTCTTTTGCATTCTCAATCCAATTGCGTGCATTATTTGCACATTCATCGAACTCCTTGTGCTGCTCATAGTTCGTTTCGACCTTCTTGTACACATCCTTTGCCAGATTCACCTGAACTTGGTAGCGTGAATTGAGATGTCGCAGTTGATTTGTAACGTACGTGTCCAGGTGTGATGCTAAAAGTGGTGCAGCAGCATTATTGAATCTCTCAATGTCCTGCCCACCCTTTTCCAATCTCTTGAGAATATCATCCATCTCCTTAACTTGCTTCTGTTTCTCATGAAGCGTCGGCAAGAGGTTTAATTTGTGATTCTTAACGAGAATATCAATCTGCTGCAGCCACTCGGACAACCGCTCGTATTCCTCCTTGTAGTCACGCCATTGAATAACCGTAGACTCCAGTTGATCCTTCTGCTGGGCAATTTCCCTGAAGAGTGACTCAAAGTTCTCACGAAGTTCTGCAATATCACGCCGAATGACTTCTTTCCCAGGCTCCGATGTACTCGCCAAGACAACTTCACTTGTGTGCAGTAAATGCTCAACAAGAAGCTCTCCCTGAGGTTGCTTATTCAGTAATGCCTCAAGAGGTGCGAGGATATTGTCAATGGCGAGTTTATCGCTGAGAGATTGTTGCTTAAGCGATGGGAATTTATCACGAGCTCTTGCCATCCACGAAGACAGATCATCATAGGCTTCTTTGTACAGCCGATGATCACGATATTCTTCTTCACGTTCAATCATCAATTTATTCATCTTATCGGACAATTGATCGAATTTATCGAGGATCTGTTGTGCTTGATTAGCAGCCAAACTCTGCTGCCCACTTGCAATCATTTCTCTTGCCTTTGCTTTAAGGATATCAACATCCATCCTCTCGAGACGAATCTTTTCCACGGCATTCTTAATACGTTCCAGCATGGCACGTTTCTCCGTCATTGTTGCTTGGTAGTCACACAATTCCTGATACGCATTCTCCATCCAATCGACGGTTTTATTGACATTCTGCACTTCCTCTAGGAAACCTGACCATTGATTGATTGAGGCATCGAGAGAAGTCTTCACGTCAATCATACGAAGAGCTAAATTGGACCAATCTTCCTGGAGTTTCGTCAGGAGTTTGTTGATGGCATCATGACCGGCTGGGGCTGTATTCGCAAGAACATTCTGTGCTGTCTCAATCACCGACTGTACCTTCCCGAATCCCTCATCTTTGAGCAGAAGAAGATCCTGAATTGTGGCCAATTTATTCTCCAAATCTTTGGGTGATGTTGCCGAAAGGTCTGAGCAGTAGTCGAGCTTCTGCTTAATGTTATCCAACCATTGATTGCAATCATTGAGTTTATTGTCGAATTCCTGGTGACCAGATACATATTGCTGCCAACGAGAGTGGAGTTCTTTGACCTTAAGACAAACTTGCTGATATTTAAGGACTAATTCGGATATTTGACTACTACGGGAACTTGCCAATCCTTTAAACAGCAACTGAGCACGCTCGGTTACACTATCAATTTCTAATTCTTTAGCCCGAACTTCACCCTGCAACTCTTTGAGGGCTTCCAATTGGTCAATTTTCTCGGCTTTGGTTGTCTTTAGATCAATAGCATGCAATTTATTATCTGTCCCAGAAATCCATGCAACACACTGATCACGTAGCTTCTCATATTCATCCCATTGCTGCAATTTTGCCATTACATTGTCAATGGCTGTCTGGACAGATGATACCAAAGCTTCCCATTCCTGTTGGGAGTTATCTACTTGCGCTTTGACATTCACCTGTCCCTCTTCAGCTGTACCCGGAAGGACTTTCTCACCAAGAGCGCGAATATCATTAATACGACTTGTTTCATCTGTATACTCCTGCTGCACCTTCCTCAAGCGATCCAAATTGGTAGCTAAGGACACGCGATCGACATCCAGGTCTCCCCAGAGACTAACTGTGTTATGTGCAGCTTCGATAAATTCTTGCGTATCCATAACAGCTTTGCAGTACATTTGATGATCATTCACAATATTCACGTAGCTTTCGAGGTGCTTCTGTGCTAATTTTAGCAAGTTTCCATACCTCTCTTCAATGCTCCTAAATTGATTTTCAATATTTTCATTCTGTTCTGGGAGATTTTCAATTAAATCCTTCAAATTTATCAATTCAGGTTTATGATTTTGAACGTCAGTCAATTGATCACGATAGCTCTGCAGTTGAATCCTTTTCTCATCCAACGTAGATTTGAGAATTAAATTCTCACTCAGTTGTCCCTCCATGCTTGTCAAGTATTCATCGAGACTCTGAGAGCATTCCTCAAAGCCAGACCATTTGGATAATTTTGTCTGAAGCGCTCTTGCCAATGTACCCAAATTATCAAATAATTTCTCCATTTCCAATTGCAATTCCTGAAGTTGCTCCCGGATTGTATCACGACCCTCCATTGCTGTTGTTTGATAGAGTTTCTCACCCAATTCAACGGTATTATTGAGCAAAAGGGTTGCATTTGAATTTTGCGAGAGAAGCTCCTGAACAGCATTGTACTTCGTGAGGATATCTTCTTGCGAACCAGCTGTAGATAAATCCTGGTACTCTTGATACTTCACCTGACCCGATGAAAGCCAATCTGAGCACTGTTTGTATTTATCATTGAACGTTTCGTGATCCAGCACAGCTTGTTCGCATTTCTTTACAATTTCCTTAGCTGTTGTCTGAACTGACTGGAAGCGTGAGGTGATCTGTTGAATATTCCCCGGAAGGCGTGCTTCACTACTTCCTTGAATCAATTCTGACGATTCATCCGTTAAATTGTCCAAACTACTCTCATGCTGTTGCAAATTCTTCAAAAGATCTCTGTACTTAATTAGCTGCTCTTGCTTCTCACCCAGAGTGGATTTCAAACTATAGTTCTTGAGGGATATTTCAGAGTCAGACAGCCACTCTAGCAGCTGCTCAAGGTTGCTATCAAATTGACTCCATTGAGCAATTTTGCTCTGCAACCCACTCTTCACATCACCAAGAGCTGATTTGAATTTCTCAAAGTCAAATCTCAAATTAGCCAAATCTCTGCTCATATTTTCCTTTGATCGTGGTGGAATGAGCTCCTCATTGTTCCTCACATAGTCCCCAAGGACATTCAATTTCGCCTCACCATCTTGCAGGGAGTCCCCGATGTCATTCAACTTACCCAAACGCGACTGTAGTGCAGCTTTATTCCCAGAACAATCGGAATACGTTGCAAGAGCATCCCAGAGATTCTTCTGGTAGTCTTGTTGCGTTTTGTGAAGTTCCGAGAATGTTTGGAAGATTTCAGACATCTTCTCCAGCTGTGAGAGTAGTTTAGCACACAATGCTTGGACATTGTTGTAGCGTGTATTAATGTTCTCGGCGATACTCTTAATTTCTTCCGGGTTCTTCACTGTGCCCGCTTGAAGGAGCTGATTGGCTTTCTCCGTAGTCACCTCAATGAGCCTCTTGTGAGCCGAAATATCTTGTCCTGTACTCTTTAGCTTCATCAATTTAGCTTTAATTTCTTGATTTGTCGTCGAAACGGACGATTGATCCTTCTGCAGCCCCTTCTCCACAACATCCAGCCACTGAAGTGCCTGCTGCAGGGTATCCTTGTAATTGGACAACTGCATATTCTGCGACTGTTGGCGTTTCTGTAAATCGTTGAAATGCTCTTCCATACTATCCCATCGATCGCGCACATCGCGCAATTCCTGGCGTATCTTCTCCCTTCCTTGCCCCAATGTGTCTGGTAGAATTTTCTCACCCAGCACAATTAGGGATGAAATAATGCCATCTGTGGCCTCTTTCTCCGCAATTAGTGATTGAAGGAGAGTTAAGTTGTCAGCAAGGGATTCGGGACTATCGAGGGCAGTTAGTTTATTTTCAAGTGGTATTATCAGGGAAAGGACTTCACGCATCTTATTGTCATACTTTCGATGATCCTCCACCAGACCCTGCCACCGATTGACAACCTCCTTACTCAGCACCTGTAGCAACTGATAGCGATTTAGGAGCTGCATTGTAAGCGTTTTAATCCTCTCAGTGCCACTAGATGCCTGTAAGCTGTGCGAAATATCTACAAATTCATCAAAATCTTTTTGTTTCTCCACAATTGCATTTCTTTCCTCGATGAATGTCTTCAGTTGGTTCTCCTTCGTCTCCAACGATGGCTGTAGGTGTTCAACTTTGAAGACTGTCTCCTTTCCACGACACCAATTTGTTAATTCCTCCAGTTTACCATCAAATTGCTGCCATTGCGCCATAACAGCTGCCTGTTTGACCTTAAGGGCATCAATATTGGCAATATGGGCATTGAAAGCTGCCTCGAGTTCTGTAATTTCACCCTGAAGTGCCTTTTTGCCATCAGCCGATGTACTCTTCCCAACAATCTCAATATTCTCCTTCAATCCCGCTAAAGAATTCGCTCCAGTGGGAATATTCTTTTGCAATTGATCCAAGATATTCATTCTTCGAGTACTTTCGGACTTCTCTCCGGCTATATCATCAGCTTCCAATGCCAATTCCTTCTCATTATTGAGCCATGATTTGAAATTTGCCAAAAGGATGTTGTAGTTGTTGTGAATTTGTACGCAATTCTCAAGATTCGTCATTAGTTCTTCGGATTTCTTGACAATATTATCAAAGAGCTGTTTAATGGAGTCAAAGTAGTGATTTAGGGATGAATCCTTCGTTTGATCAACGAGCTGTTGAGCTTTATCGCACACGGATTCCACTAGAGGATGATGCGAGAGGATTTCTTGATGCATTAAACGATGATTCTGCAGCTGAGCTTTCTTCTCTTGAAGCGTACTCTTCAATTCCATGTGATTCTGCATGGATTTCTCCACATCCTTCAGCCACTTTGTCAGCTGTTCCTGACTCAATGTGAATTCACCAAATTGCAAGAGGCATTGCTCCAATTTTTGTATGGCTGAATTTAAATCATCCGTGTATTCATCCCACATTGTACGCAAAATTCTCAATCTCTGCCGAATTATTTCCCTCCCATCTGGACTTGTGTGCGTATACAGCTTCTCCCCTTTCTCAATGATACTCTCAAATTTGGAGCTATCGAGAATACGTTTATCAGCCAGCTCCTTAATTTTATTCAAACGATCATGAAGAACTTCAAGATCTCCCACAATTTCACTGTTGTCCTTCAGTGCAGCAATATTACCCTCGAGATTTCCTTTGAACTCATCGTATTCCCCATCGAAATCCTTGTGATCCTTGATGTAGTTCTCATACCTTGCTATGGAATCCTTGCAGGCATTTTTAACAGCTTGACATCGGGTATTAAGCCGAGAAACTTTTAGCGCCAATTCAGGTTCATTCTCAATGAGACGCGCCTTCTCATTAATCTGCCCAATTTCTGGGGATTTTCCGGTGATTTCATTTGAAAGATTCTTCAGGTTGTTAAGATGCTGCTCTTTGGCCTCTTGGCCATTCTTCAAACTCTGATCCTTCACAATATTCTCCATTTGCTTGAGCCATTTATCGCAATTCTCAACGATATTCTGGAATTCATTCAACTGGCTACACATTTGATCGTGTCTCTTGAGAGCTTCACGACATTGTTCAATAAAGTCCTTCCATGCCTTTTTCTGCTCAGCGCAATTGCTAAGAAGTCCCTCATGGCCATTTGCATGCGTTTCAGGGAGAATTGTTTGGAGTTTCTCGTGGCAAGTGTCGAAAATTGCATCTCCTTCCGGTTCCTGTTCCAGCAAATTCTCAATTATTAATCGTTTCTCCTGGGTGGTTTCCTTCTCGAATTTATCTGCATCCAAAACATCCACAGCGGTCACTTTGAGTGCTACTAACCAATCTGTTGCCTTCTCCAGAATCTCATCGTAACATTCATGATTTTTCACGTGTTTCTTGTAAATCTCAATTTTATCCTTTACAAGCTTCTGTAGCGTGTCAAACTCTGAAATTTCCTTGGAAACCTTCTCAAGGAGACTCTTGTCAGCTAAATTACTCGTCTTTGCTTTTAATTGATCCAAATTTTGCTTCTGATGCGCAATATCCTTCAGTTGTGCCTGATACTTTTGCAACATTGTTTTCTTCTCTGCTAGTGTTGCACCCAATTCCAATTCCACTGGGGTCTTTGCAAATGCATCCTGCAACCATTGACTCGTCTGGGCAATATTTTCCTCAACTGATGCCTTCTGAATGAGAATCCCTTCGAGATTTTTCAGTGTATTTGCAACACTATTGTTGAGTTTTTCAAACTCCTCACGAACTGCTTTAACGTCCTTTCGAATGGAATCACGATTTGTTGATGTAGTTACTGCACAAAGGGCTTCTCCGGAATCATTGAGCTTATCAATTAGTGCTCTTCCACTCTCCATTTCGGGAATCATTTCTTTCACCCTTTCAATGAGCTGCATTTTGGGTGCATCACTCTTTGCCAATTCTTCCGTGAGGGCAGTGAAGGATTTATTCGTATTCTCCAACCATGCTTGGCATTCTTTCAAATTCTCCCCAAAAGCAACGCCATTGGCCTTCACATCTGCATGCCGCGTCAATTGATTGCCAACTTGCTTCACAACTGCTGCGTACTTTTGTGCAAGATGCGATGCAACTTGATTAGGTCTCGCTTCGGGATTTTTCTCATTGAGCACTTTGGCTAATTCTTCGAGCTGCTTCAATTTGGGCGCAACATCTTCCAGGGTGGCTTTGAAGGTGTTAATCTTCTCGAGGGTTCTATCAATCCCGGCCAGATTAATTTGTGTAGCACATTCCTCCTTCAATTCACCCTCAATTTGCTTTATTGTGCCAATAATGCTGTCTGATGCCTTTTCATAGTCATCCCATTGTGAAACATTCTCCAGGAGAACATCGCGGGTATTGCCACAATTCGCCTTAAGATCCTCCAGTTCAGCAACCAAGCTGTCATGTTGACCAATTAAATCCCTGAGACTATCATCAACAGCAATATTTTCCAGCAATTTCAGTGAATTCTTGAGATCATCATCTCGCTTCTCAATATCCCCGATACTCCGTTGAATATCATTGAGAGCTGCCTTCTTCACTTCGAGATTGTATTTATCACTCCCCGGTTCCGGAAGGCACCACGCAATCTTCTCCTTTTGTGTCTTAATCATCCTCCGGAGAATATCAATTTTATCTGCATGGAGTTTCTTCAGGAAATTCAGGAGAGTTTCTTCAATTTTATTTGCATTCGTCTGAACACTCTCATAGCGCTTTTGTACATTATTCAGCTCCTTGGGAATGATCGAATTGGCAATTGAGGGATGAATCTCCTGCATTTCAGCAACGCGTCCTGCTAAATGACTAATTTCATCACCACAATTGGATAGCTCCTGCTTCAGTATGTTGCACGTTTTGATGCGTTCAATGATTTTGGACGTATCACCGGACATATCATCACACTTAATAAGAGCTTCACGAATCTTATTTACAGCTTCCCCAAAGAGCTTAATGCAAGTCCTTATTTCCTTCTCTTGCGCATTCAGGGTCTGTGCCATTGCTTCCAAATGCTTTGCATTTGTTTCAACAGTGACAAATTGCTCATCGAGTGATTCAACGATACTTCCCAACATTGGAATATCTTCCTTCTTCAATTCCTTCAACTCATTAACCTTCGCACAGAGTTCCTTCTTCAGGGCAACATATTGGGGCAATTCATTCTTATACTTATTCAATCGCACAGCACTATGTTCAAGTTCCTGGATATTTTTGGCGGAATCACAGAGATTCTGGTTTGTATCACTCAACCAGGGGAATAATTCATTCTTCAGCAAATCAATTTGCTTCCACAGAGCACTCTCAACTTCAAACAGTTGAGCCTTCTGTGCCACACTATCCAGCACCGCTTGGTACTGTTTGTGCGAATCATCAATTACCTCCACAACTTCTTCCGGTTGCGATTGATAGGGTGTCTCAAAGAGTTTCAGCAATTGCGCACCCTTCTTCTCAAGCTCATCCAGGGGTCCCTTGCACTTCCGCACAAACTCCAATGAGCGCTTGGAGGCGTCTGAAGCATGGATAATATTTTCCTCATCGGCCACATCAACGGGAATAAGTGTGGCCATTTGAATGGCTTTTCCCATTTCCTTGCCAAATTTATCCTTTGCCTCATTGTACTCCTTCATGGCTTGATAGATGACACGATAGTTGGCAATTCTATCGGCAATCTCCTGATTGAGATTCTCCCATTCACGATCCATCATAAGCAGGGCTTCCTGCACCTGATGTGTCCCTGAAATATCCGCACTCATCACCGTATTTCCAGCATCGTGAATTCTCTGCTTCATCGGTGCTTGATTCTTGAGCGTATTGCCCAAAATTACAAGCTCATTGAGAACATGCTCAAGATTCGATGGGGTGAGCTTTGTTGCAGTAATCTCAGTCAATTTTGCCCGAGCTTCAGTTAAATTGTTCACAAAGGATTTTTCCAATGATGCAAAATTATCCTTTTGCTTTGTTTGCTTCTCCGACGAATCAATCTGATCCACTGTCTTGGCTTTCAGTGCATCCAATTTTGTCTCAATTGCATTGAACAATTGTGGGAGGTTGAGCAGCCCCCTTGTTGCCTTATCGCGTACTTGAATGCACGAAAGTTCCTCATTCAAATGCGGTTGAGCCTTCCAATCGGCCATACTTTTGCCAATATCATTGATTTCCTGCAGAATTCCCTCCAATTTCGCTCTATCCTTGCTCTCAGGACTATCCAATTGGTGCTGAATGTGATCCAAATGACTATTGGTCTCACTTTGCCAACCCAGAAGTTCTCTCCACTTTTCCATTGCCTTCTTCTTGTGCTCCAAATTTGCATCGAGCTCTTGGTAGTCCGAGACGAGAGATGTGTAGGCTTCATTAAGTGTTGTTGCATCCTCCGGGGAAGCTTCCAACACCATTGATTTCACCTCATTGTAAATTTTATTGAACATTGGCTTCTTGTCTGCACTATCCTGCTGAAGTTCGTGAACAATTTGTGCAGCATACTCCAGCTTATCCGTTGTAATTTCATCCGTTTGCATTGCCTTGGTGCGTGTTTCCCCGATCCAATTGGAAAATTCATTGAGTTGCGTATTGAAGTCTTGACGACTCATTATGGCATCCATAATTTCATTAATTCTATCCCGAACACCCTCGGAGAGTGCTCCAATTCTCTGCTTCATCACATTTAGACGCTCCTTTAGTGCTGCTGCACCTTCGGGGGCAACGGAAATTGCAATAATGTCAGAAGTTTGCGTGAGTGCCATTAATTTAGCCTGATGCTCGGATATTTCATTGTTATAGGATTTTAGTTTAATCAATTCCTTTTCCAATTTTTCAATTTGGGGAGTTTGCAGAATTTTCGGTCGCTTCTGAATCACCTTCTCCGTATCATCAATCCACATTTCCAATTTTGTTGCATCTGTGTCGAAGATTTGCCAATTGGACACCAATTTATCAACTTTCCCACGCATTTGTTTCGCATTTTCATGCACGGAATTCCATCGAGAATTAATTGAGTCCAATTCATCGGGTGCATTGGTTTTGCATGTTAAATTCTGACTAATAAGTGCAGCATTTTGGAGTTTTCCCAATTGATTCTCGCACTCCTGCTCAAATTGCTTTGCCTGCTGCTGCACGAGGATTGCCTCTTGCAGGGAAGCCGGCTTAGGGGCTGAAACATTCATGCGTATTTCAATATTTTCAATTTGTGGCTTAATTTCCTTCAATTCAGCCTGATATTTTTGCCAATTGGTTAAATCATGCTGCACAACATTAGCCTTATTGTCGAAATTCCTACTGATGGCACTGAATGTTTCCTGCAATTTGTGCACTTCGTTCTTAAGGCGTTTTGCCTCACCGAGATTTCCTTCTTTTGGCGCCAAATCACTCGCATCGCTCCCAAGGAGATCAAGTTGACGCATTTTCTCACTGAGCATTTGCTGAATTGAAACCATCTTTGCTTTCTTCTCTTCGGGCGTCAGGTCGACCGATTGGAGGGATTCAATCAGCTGTGGAGCAGTCTGGGCAGCCCATGCTTGTAGTTCAGCCAAGCGTTCTTTGTAGTCATTCCATTTGTGGCTGTAATCCTCGAGATATTCAACTCTCTCCTTCACATGATCCATTGTCCGGGCAAATTGTTTCTCCAACTCGGCCACATCTTTCGTCAATTGTGGCTGCTTCTCAGTTGCTGTGAGTGGGATGAGATTCTCCGACAATTCCCGCAGACGCTCAATCATTTGCTTGGAAACGTGCTGCATGTGAGCATTGAGATCTCTCTTTGCCTTCAAATCGGACGTTACGTTTTTGGGATCAGTTTGAAGGGGTGTTATTGATCGTAGTTCAGTCTCTGCATTTCCCAGCAAATTGATAATTTCATTGCGTTGCTCTGTGTACTCATTCCACACTTGCTGGGTGTCTTTGAGTGTCTTTAGCTTATCAATGGACTCATTGTAGGCCTCCTTCCATCCACTCTCGAGGGATTTAACTTCATCCGTGACAAAGGTCGGTGCATGAACGTCCTTGCTGAGATCCTTACCACGTTGCAGCATTGAAACGATATTTGGACGCTGCTGATCGAGTTGATTGATGGCATACTGCTGCTCCTGCACCATCTTATTCACCTGAGATAGACTCTCGGGTGGCTGTGCCGACAGTGTCTGGTCGCGGACTTTATTAAGCAGGGTCACAATTTCACGCACTTCGCGACGGTAAGTGTAACATTTTGAGAAAATTTCTGTACGCACCATTGTTACCTCGATGGTTGGAATTAGATTCTTGTAGCGTGCAATAATCATCTCAAGCTTCTTCTGCTCCTCCCCAGCTTCACTTTCACTTGCATACGGTAGGAGAGAGTCGAGGCACTTCACCAGCCACTTCATGTTCTCACGCTTTGAATCTGCATCATGGCAGATTTTCTGTGGAAGCACAAAAAGGTCAAGAAAAGTTCATTAGATTTGATTCTCTTTGAGTAGGGGGTGGGATGTGTGGGTGTTTTCGTGTATTATGACTACAAAAAATATGCAAATTTATGCTACATCCATTGAGTGAGTTTTATGTGAGTATGCAACAACATTTGTGAGACAGTTTAAGTATTTTTTTTTAAGTATCCTAAATTAACTTTAAAAAAAAAACATATAAATACCTAAATGTAGTCCCCTTTAGTCACTCATGAATTAGCCTACAATGTTGATTTGTTAGATAATGATTTGTTGTAAGTTATTCTTATGTTTTAATTTTTATTAAAAAAAAAAGTTGTAAAAATTGGATGCAACAAAAATTAAAAATTTTTGTACCCATAATACACGACACAGTCCTTGTTTAAACATGTAGTTGTTGTTAGTGAATTAATGTAATGAATAAAATTACCACCAAGCTTTGGAGCTGCATGTTAAAGAGAGCAATAGAAATTATGAGACGACATATTACACAGATAAAATGAGAGCATGAATAATTAAATTTACGCCATTTGCGCTTCTTACCTGGAAAACGACTCTCTCCTTCTCAAACTCCTCCATGGAATCCACTTCTGTTGTGATATTCTTCAAGGAGGCATCCACAGAATCCATCCATGTGACCATCTCTTGGAATTTCTGATGGTACTGATCCCATTGCGCTGGGATCTTGTGCAGCATCTTCTTCACACCTTCAATCTTCTCCGTCATCTGGGCCCATCGTTTCAGGGCATTTTCCGTGGCCTCAGCAAATTGTCTCTCCGATGGACGATTCTGCCCGTAAGCTACGGTAATTCGCTGCATATTCTCCAGGCACTTTTCAATCTTCCCCACACTTCCAGTCATCTTGAAGAAATCCTGATTCCTACGCAAAATCGCATCGACATCTTCACTATTGATCAATGCTTGTTGCTCAAGATTTATCTCCTTCTCCACATCCTTCAGCAACTGATTGAAGCTATTCTCCTCCACGCGGAATTCCAAATTGAGAAGATGATATGGGAATGCCGAAAGGACATTCTTCCACCTCTCCTGCAGAGCTTCAACTCCACTCACAATGATCTGTTGCTCCTGCGCTGGAAGGCACTTCAGCAAATCCTGCGCCGATTGCACCAATTCATTCATCCAGCGTTCATTTAGGGTGTCAAAAAAGAGCTTCTGTGTCTCAATGACCTCCTTAACTTCCATCGCACGCTCCCCAAGGAAGACTTCAGCTTGACTCAACCAATGAACAATGACGCGTTCATTGTCGCGGAAATTGCGCCAACAACGAACGGCTTCATTGAGTTTATTCTCCCACTGTTGCGCATTCTTTGTCACATAGTCAAATCTCTCATTTAACTCCTTCATCCGATCAACTGCTTCGCTGCAATCGATATTCTTCTCCGTTGTGATGCTCTTCAGGACATTCTGGAAAACTTTATTCTTACTCTCCAGCATGGATTTGTAGTAGAGAGTTCGTTGGAAGAAGACTTTATGGCGATTTAGTTCGCTATTAAGATGATCACGTCCTCCAGCAAGGGATAGGGAACTCAACAATGTCTCTGCTTCATTGAGCCACTCTGTGATCTCCCTCTGACCACTCTCCAGTGATTCATGCTGCACAAGAAGCTGATGGAAGAGATGCAAACGTGCGGGAATCATTGCACGTACACGCACAAGAGCTTCTTTCTCCTTCTTCAGAATCGACATATTCTTATCCACCTCCTCGCGTGAAAGATCCTGAATGAGGCTCTGAAAAACTTTGCTGATATGCTTGAAAAGCTCCTCAATGTCATCAATCTCCCCCTGGAGCTTCTGCACAGCCTCGCCGTATCTCTTAATTTCCTCCGTTGTTCCCAGGGATTGATTCTGCAGCACTTGCTCAGCATATCGTAGCCAATTGCTGAGTCTCTCCAGACCATTTCGGTACTCTTGACGATTTTTGAGGATATCCCCCGCATGGACGTAGTGCTTTGTTGCCCCAAAGAGTCTCTCCCAGCGCGATGTGAGATCACTAATGGCACTCTTCAGTTCAGCTGATATCTCATCCTCACACGTACCCGCGAGGAAGTTTCCCGTATCGACAATAAGTTGATATTTTTCCCGCCAAACTCCAATATCCTGGAAGAATTCAAGGCGTTCATCTTCGGACTTCTTCACATAGGCCTCTGCATCCCCGAGCCAGGGAACAAATTCACTTGTCAGCAAATTCCATCGCTTCCAGTATGCAATGACTTCTTCAAGCATATTTTGAGCACAGCGCAATTCCATTGAGACGGAAGTCCAACGTGTTTCCGTGTCACGCATAAAACGCTCAATATCCTCCACTTCATCCTTCGTGATGTTCCCATCGCGCTTGTATTCCTCCACAACTTGCTGCATGTCCACAAAGGCTTTACTGAATTCTTGGAAGATTTTATTGCGTGACACAAAGTTCTGATACTGATCCAGGAGTTGCTGCACCTTCTCCTGACGCCCACACTTTGCCGTCCAGAGCTTCAGCTTATTCTCCACGAGATTCAGGAAGGCAATAAGGCAGCATTTGTGCTCGAGGAATTTGAGGCGAATACGCCGCTGTGTTGCTCTTGGTCCAATGTCGTACAATCTCTTCTCCATCAGGGCAATCTCTTCGGGATGCACCGATGGATCCAATGGGAAGCTTCGTGTCTTCTTGAATACCTCAACAATGTTTGGGTATTCAGCAAAGAATTGCTTATGCTCCTCCAGTTTGCGACTTATAATTGATGCTGTCTCCTCATTCATTGCTTCCGGGATATCGTCACCCATGAGAATTGTTTCAGCATCACACAGCCACTTGGCGACAACTTTGAAATTCCCCGGAAGGCGCAAATCCAGGCTCCACAGCCAATAGAGCATCTGTCGCTCCAACTTCTGCCACAAGCTCTGTATCAACTCATTCGCCCCGTGTGGCACACCGAGAATATTCTTCTTTGAGCTGGTCAATGTTAGGAATTTCTTGTAAGCTGCTTCACGTGATTTATTCTCACTCTGTGCACCCATAAAGTCACTAAAATTCCTCGAGAGACGATCCTCCTGGATGAGAGACTCAAATGTATCCGTTCTCTCCTGGAGCCATCGCATAAATTCATTATATTCCTGTTGGATTGTTGTCTCATGCCCAGCAGATTGCTACAAAAAAATAATTAATTTTATAAATTTTATTTAAAAAATTTAATTTTTCATTTTCCTCTCACCTTCCTGGGTTCTGGATATTTGTGCAAAAATTGTGCAACATACGTCATAATGCTCTTCTCATCTGGCTTCTCAACATCAACATCCTCAGCATCGAGAATGCGGGCAATGCCCAATTTCGCCTCGGCCACATCGAAAGCCGTATTGAGGCGTGTCCTATTGGATTCCTTCCTCATTTCCGCAATATTGACGAGATTGGCCTTGATTGAGTCGATCAATGCCAAAAATGCTATTCCATCTCGCCAACTAGCACCAAAGTCCTTAACTTCTATACCCGAATCACTAAAAAATTAACAAAATCTCATCAATTTTTTATTTATGAGTTTGTCTTATTTTAGCTATTTCATTAAATAGTGTGAAAATTGTGTACCAACCCATTGTTCTATTAAAAAACCTTTCAACACAGAACACGCAAATGTACAATTTGGTCTCTGGAGGACTTTTCAAGCCTCTCGAATTTAATTCAGGACACTTTTCGGAGACTTTCGTGGAAAAGAATTTAACAGGGAGAACCTTTTTAGGGTCTTAAATTATTTTTTTAAAACAAATTGTTTTTGGAAAAAAATTCAGTGATAAAATTCAAAGATTTGTGCATTCATTTAACCCCTTAAGGACCATAAGGAATCCAGCGAAGCGAAGTTTTGGAGTTTCTTTAGGCTCAAAGAAGACTTTTTGGCCAAAACTCCAATTTTTAAATTTTTGGTTTTTCATTCTTCCTGATCCGGAAGCTTAATTTTGAGAGAATTTTTCATTCTATGAGCTTTTTATCAACATTTTGTTTAGGAAAATTCCTCTCCAGAGATTTTCCTTATTTAACCCCCTTCATGTTCCTTAATTTGTCAGAACAATTAAGGGCTTTTACAGACTTAAAAAACAGCAAGAATAAATATTTTTCAAATGGAGACAAAGGATATTATTGCCCAAATATCCTTGAAAAAAGATAGTCATAAAAAAATAATTTATTTACTTCTGTTGAGAAGAAGAAAATTCCTCTCTGCAATATTTAGCGGAAAATGAAGAACTTCCTTTCAGCTATTTTCATGGTCAAAACATATTTTATACATTAAACTATTTATAGAAATAATGCAGAAGGAAAAAGAAAAAATATAGGGGTTAACTTCCGGGGCGTATTAAATAAATCCTTTTTTGAGGAAATTTTAATTTCCAAATGCATCATTATTTAGAAAAATTAATTCAATCAACTAATAATAAATTAATAATCTCCCAAGAGAGCCTTTGCATCACTTAGCAATGCATACGATATGGGGCTTAATTAAATATTTACCAAGAACTTGGCGCAATAAATGGAGCAAAGAAACAATCAATGAATGAAGAGATTTAATGGAAACTTACCGTGGCAATGCATTCGTCACCCACTGAAGTAACGTATTTCGGGCACCTTGTCTCCATTTCTCGGCCTTTGCATCCGTTGGGGTCGTTGAAACACCAGAACTATCCAGTGAACTCAGCGAACCACCGAGGCCATGTCCTAAATACTCCAAAGCACGACTATTCTCCTCAATCTGTTGATCGTGGCACAGAGAATATACATTCAAATATTAATATTTCATACAGTCAACGTGTCTTGATTGTGTGGAAAATCCATCATGGACTCAAAAGTGGGCAAAGTTCAAGGGTTCCGTGACAACTTCCCTTCCAAAAGGCTATATTTAGTTTCAGGGCAGTGACACTATATGCAATGCATCTATTTGAGCTTTCACAGAGTGCACCCATTGTGTTGCAACTTCTTGCGCACATTACTGCTGCTGCTGATTTTCTTTTTAAAGGACACTGTGAGGGATTTTTTATGATGATGATGGAACTTACAAAGGATCTTTTTTCTACTATCTTACATTACAAATCGTTTATTTTGTATTATATACCCTCAACTTACCAATGAGGAAAATTCCACAACATCTACAATTCTCCGTTTAGTACGTAGCTTTTTGTGTGTTCAGGAGGTAAGCGTGTTGATTACATTGTAATTTTATCAATTTTCAAATTATCCAATAAAACGTGCTCATTTACTAAAAAGCCAAGTATAAAGCTAATGGAGCTTATAAAGTTTGCTGTGAAACTTTTATGATACCTATATAGGATTCGTATCATTTGATTGAGAATTTTTGTGGAAAGAATTCTTCTTGTTAAAGGATAAATTGTAAAAAAAAATTATTTTATTGATTTTTTGAAAGCTTTTTTGCTGCATAAAGTCAATTTAATCAATCAAGAAGAACTTTAAAAGCTCTCATGGTAAAATTTAAAAAATTTAAAGCATCACAGCTAACGAAATAAACTTGAAGCTTTTATATCAGCAGCACAATTTGCTAATTTACTGGAAATTACTTTAAAATATTTTTTACCAAAAAAAAACAAGAAGAATAAAAAGAGAAACTTCTCACCTGGAAATACAGGATGATCGTCCAAATTAATCCAAGAACAACCGGTGGTCTCCCATCCACCAAATCCGATGGATTAATATTGACGAGCTTAATGCGTTTGCTGGCCAAGAACTGCAGGGCCGTATTGGCATTACTCAAAAAGTGTGGTCTACGCAAGACACGTCCCTTCTCCACTGGTAACCTCTCACCCGAGAGAACTTCCAGCAGAGCCAGGAGTTTTGTCCCATCCTTAAGATCATGAATTAAATCATCTACACGAAGCGGTGGAACTCGCTATTTGTCGTCACGGTGCACCGAAGGTATGAAGGAACAACACACACAAAAAAAATCATTAACAATTTTGTCATAACAACGAAAATAAACGACATAAAACCATAAAAGCCAATAAAGTCTTTTTACCTTAGATAAGTATGAATTAATCCAATTTACGAATGTCTTTTTCTGTACTCGTTCTTGTTCGTCTGCAAAGAAGAGAGAGAAGAAGAAAATATAACATCGTAAAATGTTTTGTTTTATCGCATTCTTTTCACAGAGATATCAGACACCGCAGTTTGAGAATTTTCTCAACAGATAAAAACCAGGTGAGATAAAAATAAATTTTTGCATTTTTCAGCATTTTGTCTGTGTACATTTTTCACCCATTTTGCTGCGATAAGTAAAGCTTCCTTGACCGTGTGTAGTTCATTAGCAAGATGTACAGTACAGCACATATATAGCAATTTAATTAGTCGCAGTGAGATTGTATATAATTCCCGGCGTTAAAATTGCACAGAGAAACCGACAATGAGTGCAAAATTGATTACACAACCCGAGTTAGGAGGGAAAATTTCACAAAATTTAGAACAACCGCCTTTCCCGCTCCCATAATTGCACCAACAATCCGTACCGACAATCAGATAGTGACTGGGGTAAATTGTATAAAGGATCTAACACTTTGTCTCCACGAATACTCCACCAACGTATACCGTCGCCTCTGTTTATTCAATAAAAGGATAAATTGTCACAGTGATACCAAGGGATGGTTTATTGGAAAAAAAAACAGAAACTTCTTCCCGATGAACCCCTTTTTGTGACACACCCGCGGCACGCACTTTATCGAGAATTTGGAGCATATTCTGCATAAATAAAAATATTCTTTGGTCTAGAGCGTATGATGGAGGAATGAGAAAACTTATGTAAGTATTTCCACCCTCACCGTCACTCATTGCTCCCTTTGCCGCCAATCGTATTCAACTCAATAAATGCGGAACCATAACATTTTTGTTAGATCGAATGGGAAGGAAAAATTGCTTTAGTAAAATCACTTCCTCATTTGAATACCGTCACTGGCAACAGGAGAACTTCAACTGCTTCCTCTTGTCAGGACAACACCTCTAATGCAACAGAAATGGGAGTCGCGCAAATTTCCATTGGCGGATTCATTTCTCGAAAGTCTTTCATTTATTTTTCTAATCTTTCTCAATGAAGAAAATATTCTAAAATTCTATTTATCGAATATTTACGATGAATGAATTGGATAAAAAAAAAGTATTAAATTAAGAAAAGAACTAGCCAATTGTAGATTCGAACCGATGATACTTTATTTAGTAAGCCACAACATTAACTATTTCACCAGATAATTGAATAAATGAAAAAGGTAATTGTTGAATATTTTAGTGAATTTCAGGATAATATTTACGAGAGTTGATTTTCCTTATTACATCTAAGAATTCCAAAAAAAAATCAGAAAAGGTTATAATATTAACAAGAACGAATAGTTTTTGAAGCTTTTTAAATATGTATAGTATCTAAATATTCCATGCCCTTATTTGAATGCTTTTCGGGAATAAAATCTCCAAAAATAGTTCTGTTACACGATTTTATGAATTTCTATGTCAAATAAAAACTAATGCTATATAAAAACTAATACCAAAACACGACAAATAAAAAACTAATAACTCCATGGCAAATTTTCCTAATAAAGTCATTTGAAAAAAAAAGAGAGACTTGTTTTAACAAAAATCTCGCAAACGTGATTTTAATACAAATGGATGTTTAATTTTCGGCAAGGTGTTGCAAAGAATAAACATCTACAATGTCTTAGCACAAAGAAATCTGCTTTTAGACAAAAAAAACCAGAGAAAGAAAATGTCAAATGGTGCAAAAATTAGGCATTTTTTCTATATTTAATTTTGTATCATTTAAAAAATATATAGAAATAGTTTGCCGACGACTAGGCTCCCATCGTTGGCATCATGTCTGTTTTAGGCAAAGGTATTGGGGTATTTATTGTTTGGTCGTTACTCTCCTTCTCTCTAAATTACTACACACACCATAAGGAAATTCCCTTCTATATCAAAAAGGTTTCGTGGAAGCATATAAATCTCAAATGAAGACTCAGGCGTTCATTTATCGACAAGCCAATCGAGAACCCTTTGCACCTTTTCAACATCTAACACATAAACATTATTATGTATTTGAAAATGCTGCAAATTTAACA
Source organism: Lutzomyia longipalpis (assembly GCF_024334085.1). Taxonomy (NCBI): domain Eukaryota; kingdom Metazoa; phylum Arthropoda; class Insecta; order Diptera; family Psychodidae; genus Lutzomyia; species Lutzomyia longipalpis. The sequence continues at coordinate 13,720,680 of NC_074708.1, read as the reverse complement.
TTTTGCACCAATTTTTCTGGTTTTCGTCGTATAATAAAATTAGATTTTGTGGGAAAAAAATCAAGGCTGTGACCATAAAATGAAGGGAGATGTGCAAAAACTCTGAAAATTTTTCCTTGAAACTCGCCGCGATTTCTTTCTCTCTAACCGACTAAATTTTGGTTCGAATGAGATTATGCTGAAACAGCCAAACTTGTTTGCAACAGTGTGTGATGAGAAAAAAAAAAGACTCACGCTGCAAACTCATAAAATTAATGAAGAAGATAATTCTGTATTTATGCAAAAGAGGAAATAAATTATTTGCTCGAATCGGTGGAATATGTAAAGAAAAATAATATAATTACATAACAATCATAAATTATTTGGTAGGCACGAAATTAATCGCACGTAACCATAATATTGTTATACTGCAAATATTTGTGAAATGTATACAATGTGCGACACTTTGTTGATTCATTTTACTGCAAATTGAAAGAGTTCTTGCTTTTGTTTTACAAAAAAAACTATTTAAGGTTTTTTTTTTGTTAGGCAAGACACATACCATAAAATTTAAAATTACATCAGTAACTATTTATTTATAAGTCTTCAGGTATATTGTAAAACATGTTCCTCATATATATTTTTTTTATATTAAAATAATTCTAAAAGACTTTAAATTTTGGCTGAGAAACTTTTATGGTAGTCTAGACACCTACCATAAAATCATTACTTTTTGATATTCTTAAAAGGATTTTGAAGGAAAATCCGCATATAGTCTTGTTATGTTAGGAGTTGAGACCTTTTTCTATTGTTGTTTTTATTTCAATTATTTTATAACAAAAATACCTGATTTTTATGGCACGTAATGTGTTTTGAATGAGAGAAATATTTGTAATAGATCTCTCATAAATCATTAAAAAATATTGAATTTTTACAACTAATAAATTGTAAAAAAAATAATTAGTTTATCCACAAAATCGAATCTAATAAAACTCTTAATCTATTATATTTAGAATGGTTCGTAGAGTGAAAAAGTTCTCCTGTAGAGTCTCTACTGTAAAGAAAAACTTTCAGTCTTTTTGAATATAAATTTGTAGATATTGTATACAATGTGCTAAAAAAAGAAATAAAGAAGTAAATAGCAATTGCATCTACTGAAACTTTCAACAATAGTTTCGTATTTATGATATTACATTCCCTCAAGTACTTAAAGGTTCTCGAAACTTTTGCCACTAATACCTGACACACAGAGTCGACATGAAAATAAATAAACTCCCGATAAGCGCGTAAGAAAATAAAAGAGAAAACAGCTGAGAGAGAAAATGGAACATCAATATAGTTTTTTTTTTATGTATTGTGACGATGTTTAGTACCGCACAGTGACCGGCAGTGTCTCATATTGATTTTCCTCTGAAAGCTCCATCATTCTCTCTAGACTTTGAAAGTCACTTGCAATGGGATATGAAAAATGTTTTATAAAGTCGTAATATGAGCTATGAAGTCAATTTATTGAAATTGAATCCTTGAGTGCATTATAAAATTCATACTCAACTAACCTGCCTGGCTTCTCACAACTTGAACCTCTTGACCCCATTAGGAGACGCACACAAGTCATCCCCGTGGGGCAAAAAAAATCTTTTTTTTTGTAGTTCAAGGTCGAATGAATTTAGGCAACACTACTTTTACTGTCCCGGAATAGCTAATCTATCTATTAACTCACGCCAGATAATAGTTTACATTTCTACCTAATTAATATTCAGAAGATTACGCAACCGGGAGTGGCGAGTCTCAATTCATAAAGTCTCCCAAAACACTATACAAATAAACACACGCCACTCGCATAATGCTTTTTCGCACTTTTGTATTCGCCCCATCCCATTTACTGCTTGTTAATACTTTTTGTGTGGAAATTAATACACAAACAACGAAAGAATAGTTTACCGCGAAAGGGTTAATCAACCATATATGTATGTATGTGCATGTGCTATGTTTTATATTTAAAGAGAAATTACAATATGTCACTCATAAATAAATTCATGCAAATTCAATAAAATCCCAACTATTTGCAAAGCATGCAGGCACACAACACTAAATTCATCTACTTGTTTCAGCAAAATTCCATTTTATAAAAAGCAATGACATTTTATGAAAACAGACATGTTGCATGAAATTGCAAAGACAAAAATATGCAAAAATCTAATAAAATAAATAATACATTGGTATTGTTGCTTTATAGGTGAGGGCGGAGCTGTTTTATTCATTTTTATTGCCTCAAATCATTGGAAAAAAAATTATCTTCCTTTCTCTTTTGTCTTAAATGATTTTGCAATTTCTTCTGGGATTTTTTATAGCATCCAAGACACAATGCCATAAAAATGATAATTTTTCAGGAAATTTTTTTTAAATCTTCAGTTTTTTTATTAAATAAGTTTATCTTTAAAGAGAATGGACGGCTCTAAAAATTTCTAGGCATGTGCTAAAAAAAATCGCGGAGATAATACGAAGAAAACTTTCCTTTTATGGAAGGAAATTACATGATTCAAAGACAAAAGGAGTTTACTTGATCTTGTATGAGAAAACCATTCGTTCGAGATAATAATTATGAAAATCGTAGTTTTGTAGAAAAAAAAAAAGATTTGACAAAGATATTTCCCATTTTCCACTAATATCAGCTTCTAAGACCTAAAAAAGATTTATCAAAAATTCAAACAATGACGTCACAACTTATCTTCCTTGTCTTTTTCAATTCTTGAAGCATTCATGTAAAAGCTTCGATGACGAATTTAACTAGATAATTTTATGCTCTTTTATGTATTAATATTTAAAAATAGAAAAAAGAACAATGCTGACGTCATTGTGTACATTATTTGGTAAATCTTTGTCGTATTTTTCAAGCTGAACGCAGTAAAAATTGAAAGTCTCTGGCAATTTCTTATTCTTTTTTTTTTTTTAAGGATTTTCCCTCCATACAAAAACGCATAAATTCCTTTCTTGAACTACTTAAATAAATAAAATGACCCTGAGTTTAGAGTGGACACAGAAGCTGTGCTATTCTTTATTTACTTCGAAAGAATCACAAATAAAACAATTCTAGTTTCTTATAAAGATTATTTTGTAAGAATTTTATTTGAGAAACAACGAAAAAAAATTCACAGAGCAATATTTCATCAAACATTCTGACACAAAAGGACATAGAAGAGAGAAACTCAATGGAAAAAAATTCTCCCACGCTTTTAGAATCACTCTAAAAGCATCATTCTATATTCAATTCATAAATACGCCGAACCACGCAAGTTCATAAAATGCAAATATGATTGACCCTCCCGCTGCAGGACTGACATCACACTCACTCGCAAAAGTGTGTGAACATTCGGCGCCCGCGCTGCTTCTTCTCCCATTAACTTTGGACGATGACGACGTCGCATTTATTTAATTTCGTATTAACTTCTCCTCTCTTAACGAAGTGATTCGCGGTAGGTAAGTAAAATTATATAATAAATATGGTAAGAAGATGGGGGAACCGGTTGGCGTGAACCTGAGCTATTTATTTGCATTGACTCCCATTCGTTTGTTCTAAAAATGATAAAAATTCACGAGATGCCCAATAAAATATCTAGCGATGACCTCATTCACCTGCTAAACACACCAAAAACCCACAAATATTCCAGCAAATGTTCCTTCTCATTCCTCTCTCATATATATTATTTTTTAATCTCAAACATGCGACAGAAATGACCTTCGTGGGTGATTTTGCTCCCCCCAAAGTGGGTGAGTAGTGCGTCTTAAGATCCTTTTTCCTATATTATGTTGCAAACATATGGAAAGGAATTTTTGGTGAATTTTGTGGTTCTCACCTCGAATTTGTTTAATGTGGGAATCATACTGGGAAATACTTCTAACGATTCCGACTTTCGATGCACTCGTGGCATGGAATGGATGATGTCCTGTACGGAGGCGCCATGCCCCACCATCATCGGCATGATGAGATACGGGGGAGGCAAGTGATGGGGAAATATTGGAAGGAGTGCTGCTGAATGTTTGGGATTTAAATGCCGAATCCTCCCGGCTCCAGGATGTCGATGGCGGTGATTCGGGTGTACGCTGGAATGGTGTCTCCGATGGGAAACTAAAGCCCGAATCTTCTCTCACAAATTCAATCTGTCGCACTGATTTTCGGAATGTGACCTTCTCCATGTGGAAGACACGCGTCTGCCCACCAAGTTCACCCTCCTCGTATGTTCGCTCAAATGTTTCCGTGTCCTCCACGGAGGGTTCCTCTTCGTAGCGCTCCACAAGCCGACGCACCTGCCCCACCGTCCCGTCAATTTCATCCCCATGCCCCCGTCGTCGTTGTCTTCCACTGGGGCCGGGACTCTCTCTATCGTCATATTGTCCACTGTGATCCATCGTTCATTTGCTCTTTCACAAATCCCCCTCAGACTCCACATTTACTGCTTGAATGCATTCAAGTATAAAACAATTCCACTTTCTTCAAACACACCCCCACTCCGAAAAAGGCACTCGGTTATTCACAATCAATATTATTTTTAAGGAAGAATTTTATTCATCTCTCAGATGAGAACATTTTTTTTTCTTTCCTTCACCCACGCCCAAAATTTTCCACTTTTGGACTTATCTTCAATCACAAAGTTCACAGACAGGAGAAAATGCGAATTTTCCCAACTGCTGATAACACCCACTTTTCTTGAGGGAGCTTTTCTTTAAAAAAAAAAGTCTCCCTTGTGTGTGAAAAAACTCGTGGGTGGTTCAATAGAATATTTTCCACCACCAGAAAATTACTAGAGGAGATGGAAAAGCTTATGTAGCGTAGCCGGACACCTCCAACAATTTCCCACGAAAGCCGGTTCGATACTGAAGAGACGACAGATCGCCGAGAGATTCCACTTTTGCTGGAGTATTTCTCTCCATTTCGCGTTTAGCCCCTCAATCACATGCACCTTCCCCACTTTTACCACATTTTATGTATATCCTATACTATACACAACATAAACTCGTGGCTCCAGCACAACAATACCACAACAGAAACATGTGGTTGTTGAGAGCTTCCAAATAAAAAAAAATTCACTCAAGCTGGGCCACTTTTTGAGATCAGACCCACAAAATTGCAACAACGACTTGGAATTATATACTAAACAACTACACAGCACGAAATATATATAACAATACACAAATACTCCGCGAGGGCCTTTTTTTATGCTCTCTTTGTCTCTTCAGCCAAATTTTATGTTTCGAAATCGGCTGGAAAAACTTCTCCAAAAAAAAACTTCTTCACAAAAGAGTTTTGCAATGGAAAATGTACTCGATTTAATCGCTTTTGATAGTGTCCACCCACTCTAATATATTTCTTGTTTTTATTATCACTCAATACAGGTGAGATGAGTACAAATTGGAGAAAAATGTGTGTCAAAACAAACGTGAGTGGCTTTTCATAGCACGATGTGAATTGGCACTGGTTGAGAGAATCCCACTTCACGCGGAGTATGCTCAGTTGTATTTGCATTGACTGCGCAATATCTCGCGCGAGATTCCCCTTCACACATTGTACATAAATACTACATAAAATAAAAAATTCTAATTCACTCTCACTCAACAATTCCCCGCTCATATAGAGTCTCTCTCTCACTCACGCGCTCTCCCCACAACCAAACGTTCTTTGATACTAAACGCACAATCACGCGTACATTGAGAAACTCTCAAAATGTGCTCACTGGGCCACAGTGCTACCTATGTACATACATAATACGCATAGTATATGCGGTGGTTACGGCCACATGACATCATACACACCTCAGAGTCTCATACAATAACGCAATAAAATATAAAAAGTCATTCGTGTTTCGGTGGCCCCAGAGTGTTTGTGGAAAAATGATAGCGAAAGTGAAATAAAATTCAACCTTAGCCCAATGAGCATTACAAAGTAAATTAACCCCCTTCAATGCGCCACCCACAAGTCAATAGAGAGCAACACGCTAATCGTTTGAGAAAATGCAACATCGTGCAGCACGTTTACATTGCAATTATACGATTCTTTTCATTTAGAATTCAAACAAACGCTCAAAAACTGAGATTAATATATGCACAGACTGCACAGACTTAAACTAAAATTCACCTAATGACTTTATTACAGTGTGGGAGGGGGAAGCAGCTAAAAGGTAAATAAGAGTCTGACGCCAGCCTGGTATATTATTCAATTAAACGTGTTACTTTACAACATTCACCGATGCATGAATTTATTTGCATTTAACAGCATAATTCACGTGATTATCATATTACAATGAATGAATAATTGGGAAACAATACCGTCCCCCTCCTATAATAAAATTCTCATTTGGAAATTTTCGATTAAAAGAATTGATGTCATCTTCTTTTTTTATTTAAATTCTTTACTGATTAGACAAAAAAAACTATGCGGTTGGGAAATCTTTAAAATGAAAGCTTTGTGAGAAAGAAGAATGGAGATTTTTAACTTGCGGAGCTTCAGTGTAAAATTCCTCTGAATTTACTGGGAAAAAGGAGTTGTCTGTGATATATGGAAAAGATCCTCAATCGAGAAACAATTGGGACAACATTAATCTTTTAGATGATGAAAAAAGAATAAGAACTTGTTAAAGAAACAATTCTCTTTATCCACCTGAGATCAGCTGCTGACAAAAAAATCAAGACGTATTTTTTAAAGAAATCTTTACAACCTTTTCTTCTTTTGATCCTCTACAAGATCTACAACCTGGAATGATGACTTTTTTCCATATATCAGTGCCTATAAATTCCTTTGAATTACATAATTCGTAGGAATATTTTCCTTTAAATTTTTCAGAACTTACAACAACAACAAAATATCTCAATTTTCTTATTTTTTTAATAATTACTTTAACAAAAAACTTACGGGCTGTGATTCTTTCTTTGCAATTGATATGTGAAATTGACTGAAAAATGAGGATGGGTAAATTTTGAGGAAGGCTTTCTCGCGCACCGAATCACAGCCAACGCGTAGAAATTTTGTGAAAAGCCTTAAAAACTCGTAAAACTTTTTTTTATTTCAAGGTTTTTTTTCTGTATAATTGTGCATAAAGTCCTTTGAATTATATAATAAAATAAAGAAGTCAACAAATTTCATGAATTAAAGAAAAATAAAAACTTTAGAAAAAACTCCTTGGAAATCTATTTATTTTTTAAATAAAAGTAAATCTGTTTTTTATCAATTTTATGATTCTGTTTAGAACTTTTCAGTTAAATTAAAGCGTAAATTATCTTCCAAAAAAAATCAAACAGATCTTGTGTAAGATCTTTTACTTTTTCAATACTTTTTTGCCTTCTTAGTCCATAAAACGAAAGCAAAAGTAAGATTATCAATAACGTAACCGCCTGAGCAAAGAAATTCCAAATATAAACACAATATGTAAAAGAAAATCAATAAAATGTAGCTCAAAGATTGTTCTATTCTGTACGACGAGGAATAAAGAAGGTTATAAAATAAATTAAGAACAATCGAGTAATTAATTCTATAGAATTTATCAGAATAGAAGTGAAGTCACTTCTTGGCGTTATACAGATGTCAATCATGCGCTATTAGAGTTAGAGCAAAAAATGATATCATATTGCATCGTTTTGTTAAAAATAATTTCAATTATTACTATAGGAGAATATGGGGAGACTTAGTCAAAAAAATTTATATTTTCTGCACTCTTCAAAATTCTGAAAGAATTAGAATATTTCCTATCCTTGATTTTAAGAGTTTGTTAGCACCTCATACTATTTCCTTCAAGAAGAATAAAAAAATAAAACAATTCCATTCATTCGTTCAAGGAAGTATAAGTTAAATTCCACTGCAAATTACCCCTAAATGATTTTTAACATCTTACAAAAACTCCAGAGACAAGAAAAAAATTCGCAAATTGACGAATTAGCAAAAGTTTTGTGTTCGATTTCAGAGTGTTATGTATACGTCTATGTAGCAAAAAAGAGGCATTCTTATGTGCTGCGGGGAGATGCGAAAATTGCCAAGAGGACCTTGAGAATAGTTAACATTATATAATTTAGTTGACATACAAAGACAGCTAAAAGGAGAGTGAAAGAATAACAAGAAGCATGACATATTGTACACTGAAGGGTGATGTCATAGAACACACACCGAATGAATATAAATCTAACGCCTGAGTGTACGTACATATTTTTGAGACAAGTTTGAGTTATAATTAATTGGTTGCGATTAAGATTGCAGAGAGGATTGGCTATGTAGCTAACGACCTGATTAACTGATTTGTTGAATGTTTATTTTTATTCACGTGCTGAAACCCACTTGGGGAGATTTTTCCTGATTAAAATTGTCTCACGACACCTCCGCAAATTTCTGCATTAAATACATCAACTCATGTGAGAGATTTTCATAATATAATAAAATCATGGTCAAGATCAGTCAAGATCATACCTTTCCAACGCGCTCACCTCAATGTGGGTAAATTGCAAATTATGCTATTTATGAATTTATTTATTTATTTCACTGCTAAATTGATCAAATTAACTCTCAGCGAAGGAAAGACAAAGCTGACAAATTTTTGGTAGGTGATCTTTAAGTGATCGCGCCCACATATTAATTCACATTAAAAGCCCATTTTGTTAAATAGCTGTAAACGATCATACGGTCAATTTATGTACGATAAAAAGTCTTTTAAAGTCTCTTACATAAGTGGCAAAAAAAAAACGGCGACAAGTAGAATTTATGAGTGTTGAACGAGTCATTACTGGGTTTATTTTTTCTGCCAATCACAAGTGGCACTAAAAGAACCTCTAAACTATTTCAAGGCATTTATATGTTCCTTTAAATTTTCTATGAAGAAGATCTGGCTGGGTGGTGAGTTATTATACAAAATTTACAATTTAACGCAATTAAGTTATTTTAGAATGGAATTAGGGTACTTAAACTCCAATTCAATTTGATTTTAAATGAATATTGCACTATTTTGATCATTTTGACAATTTGCCAATTTTCCATACTCTCCCCCCTCCCCCAAACTTTTAGTTTGCATTTTCTCAACGGAGTTTCAAAGCAAAATGAAGGTGTCAAAACACGCACCATTGCATCCCACTGCAATAATAATAAATAAAGCTGGTGAATTAATTTTAAGACAAAACTGCAAAGTTGTCAAATAAACAAGCAGAAATGCATTAACACTTTTTCTTCTCATCTCAAAATCCTTCATTCATGAAAGATAAATTTTAACCGATAGTTTAGGTTTAAATTGTAATTATCATCTCGAAGGTTGAACGTTTTACGCTGAATATGTACATAACTCTATTCATATTTAAATAACTGATCATTAAAAGATCATTTGGTTTACTCGTAAGTTATCTTATTAAAATGCTAACTTTTAGAGGTCTGTCTTATATGGCAAGAAAGCGATACATTGAGGTCAGAAATTATATGAATTTTAGCATTGCAGCTAAAGATTCTTTTAATTTTAACTTTATGTTTGATTTTCCTGCTCTGAAAAATTATAAATTCCCCCTACACGGTCATTGGAAGCTTTACCAATAAAAAAGAACCAAAAGAATTAGAAAAAAATGCCTTACCTTGTAACTGAAGAATTGTAGTCTGGTACTGAGCTAATTTCTCATCAACGTAGTCCTGCGACTGATTTGCAATAATTTCAGCCGTTGTGGGACCTGTGTCCTCTTCATCGTCGTAAATAATGTAGGCCTGGGGTGTCGGTAGATTCCCCACTGGCGGTGCTTCCGCAGCATATTCGTATTCGCGATAGATTGGTGGCGTCATGAATCCATGCGCTGGCGAAGCTTGGCGCAGTGCAGGGCGCTGGTACATCACCGTGGCAGGTGATTGTCTCTCCAGCTGCTGCTGATACATTGGCGGCACTGAGGGTGGACGTGCTGGGGATGGTTCATGTTCTGGACGACGTGGACGTGGATGCTGCAAATGCGGCCCACGCGATCCACGCTGTTCGTGCGAACCGAACATCGGGGATGCCGGGGATCCACGTCCAGTAAAACGAAGTCCACCCGGTGATGCCAGAATGGGCGGCGATGGGGCCCATGGCGACGGGGGACGGTAGTGTATTGGTGATGGAGAGCCACGACTCCAGCTTCGTCGTTGCTGCTGCTGTTGCTGATACTGCTGCTGCTGTTGCTGATATTGATACTGATGATGCTGGTGTGGCTGCTGATTTGGATGATCAGACATCTCTTCCACGTGGCTTATTCGTTGTTTTGTTGAGAAAAAATCCTCCCCTTTAGGGCCAAATGATCAGCATTCTTCCCCCCAAATAAGAGGAATCACCTACAAGATCACAGATCGAGAAATAACACAGAATCCATCACAGTGGCACAATAATTATTTATAGTCGGGAGAAAATCGATCATTTGGCCAGTGATCTGCTGTTGCAATTCGCGTGTGATTGAGCTTGGTGGAATTTTAAAGGCTCTTCCGATATCTTGTGTGTGCGATATATTTAGCATTTACGTGATTTTCTTCATATTAAACATCACACTGGGTTGTCTCTCCCTCTTAATTGGCTATTTTCATGTACTTTTCGTATATATTGTAAAATGATTTATGACCAAGATTGTCAGCTAAAGAGAAGCATCAATTCTTCTAATAGAACTTTTACGTTCTTCTCTGTGAAATAAACAAGATTATTTCCAGAGATATTTAACTTTTGGCGGAAGTGGAGCCTAATAGATATTCTAGCGGCGCTATGTAGTTAGATAAGAGCTCTCTCTTTCTCTCGGTTAGTAAATATTGACAAATTCACTTGGCGGTTGTGAGATAAAAGCCAATTTCATCGATGATGTCATTTGTATGTTGATCTACAGTTGTGTTCAATGAAATAGCAGTTGGAAATTCAATTTATTAGCTTTTTTTTCACAGATATTTGATTAATTAATTTCACCCCGTTAGATGTGTAAAACTTCCTTAATTTCATGAGTATAAAAATTATTTTATTTTCCTTTCAGACTAATGATCGTTTAAGGCTATTAATTTGTAAAATTATAAATTTTTACTAGTATACCTGATAAAAGAGAAAAAATGTTGTAGAGGACCAAAAATTAAAAAAAAAAACTTAATTTTCCACTTCAAATAAAAATAAAATAAGGAAAAGATCTGAATTTTGGCAATGATTTGCAAGCTGATCGCACTGAAAAAAAATGCGAAGTTTCTCTAATTTTTCTTGGACGTTTTCTTTTGATCTTTTTTTTCCAGGATCTGCCTCTTCCAGAAGATTCTTCTGAATCTTAGAATAAAATTGCATTACGGATCAAAGTAAATAAACTACCTTTAAAAAAACGGAAGATGTACTTTTTCGAATAAAGAATCTAAACTAAAGATAAGTTAAAATTAAAAAGAACAAGCATTTCTTACAAATTTTAAAATCAGCAAAAGAAATTTTATCCTCTCTAGGTCCTGCTAAATATCCACAGAATTAAAAACCCTAAGCAAATGACATGAATAAAATCCTCAACAAAGTCTTTATTTCACTTTAAATAATTTGAAATATAAGAGCTTTGAAAAGAATCTTTTTAAATTTTCTTCAAAGATTTTTCTCCCCGAAAATATTTTTTTCCAAATTAACTTAATAAATAGCAAAAATCTGCTATTTCACAGAACACCCCTGTAGGTTACTTTCTAAATTATTGCAGTCTTCCTCCTCCTCAAAGTTATATTCTAAACATTTCCTGTAAGAAATGAACTGAAGAGAAGATTTGCTTTCCGCTTTTTATTTTCAAGATCGATGTGATGAAAAATGATTTTTTAAATAAAACAACAATCACGATCGTGGGGACAAAAAGTAGCACAGAAAATTGGGAGAATTGTATTTATTCACGCGCTCGCTCATCCAAATGGGAAGACATTGAAGAAGAGAAATAGCCCAAGTCGATCGTGTCATCGCTTTTTCAGAAAAATTCGCAAGAGAAATTGAAGGAAAAATTAGACAAGCGCTTCAAGTAGAGCGCGCGCGATTTTTCTCTGATCTCCAAAAATATCTTTTTCAATAATCCCCCTCACCCCGCATATCGCGCACCATGGCTTCTCCTCGAGCGAATGTGGTTTTGCAAAATATATAAACTTGAAGAAATACAGAAAAAAAAGAGAAAAGAATAAAAATTTTAATTCCACATCCCCAGTATTTAGTGTGTGAGAGAAATGCTTGAATACAACATTGTAAAATGAGCGAAAGGTCATGACACTTTCTCCGCGGCTTGCGGTAGATTTTAGTATATTTAGCTAAAAGGAATTATATCCTCCTGACTGGGTGAGCTGATGCATTGTGTTTTTCCGTGTACGTCTCTGCCGAGAATAGGTGGATCATTAGACGGGGACACACTATTTGTGAGCAATTAATTAAAGTCATTACAATTGAACGACAAGGGGCAGAGAGAGAGCCAAAAGCGCCTTGTTTCCACCATGTCCCGCGAATTTTCTATTAATATCTCCAAACGCCGGAGTGTCCACATATCTGGAGATCACAAAACCGTGTCCCAGTGCTTTGGATATTCTCGCCTTCGGGAGACACAACTCTGTGCCTGCGACGGTGATCCCCGCACACGTCGCCCATTCCATTTTCTTCTTCATCATCAAGCTCCGCACTCTGTGTCTCCGCAGCGTGTGATGCGTATTTTTGGCCAAAAATTTTCTGCACTCCCAACGAGGAGGGAAAAATCAAGCAAAGGGGCGGCTCAAAATGATCATCATTCCCGACGACGGAAAATTCACTTTTTAATTAGCACCGAATCACACACAAACACGTCACTCATCATTTTAAATAGAAATTACTTCAACATCAAATTATTTTTAAAACTTTTTTTTTCTCTCAAATCATCATTTTTTCTTTTTAAATTACGTAACGCCACTCTCAAACTCATCAAATTTATAGATTTTTCTTTTTTACATTGCCGGATTAAAGTTCTCAAAAAATATATTTTATACGGCGGAGAATTTTAATTTTCATCCGCTCGTTGATCTCTTCTAAAAATTTTCTTTTTATATCGCACAAGAACCAATAGAAAAATAAAATTACGCAAGAACTTGAAAGAACTTTTGGTATAAATAAATTTAAAGAAATAGGCACCTTTTCGCAATAATTCCCCTTTCACGCGCACTTATCCCAAAATGTTGGATTTTTCTCTAATCGATTTAAGGAACAAAAAGAAAAATCGTAAAAAAAAGAAAATTTCTTCAAGGAACGATCTTTGAGGCACTGCACCAAACTCGCTTTTCCAATCCCCTGTACTAAACTGATCTCGTTGTGGATCGTGAAAATGGTACGTCGAGCATTGAATCATGCTCGCGCCGTCGCGACGGTGACCGACACATTTGCGTTGGCATCGGGTCACATCGCGAAAATTCTAAAGTGTGTGGATGCTGTCGAAAATAGAGTGTGTGTAAAAAAGCCTACAAGAGATGATTTCCCTACCAAAATTCTTTTTTTTTTCTTTTAACTGAAAATGCCGAAAAATATGGGCACGTTTTTGTATTAGATGAATTTTTGCTTTCTATTTCTTATTTTTTTGTTCATTTTTAGCTCAATTTTAAAGTATTAAATACTTTTGTATTTAAACTTAATTCCAAACCGAATATTTTGACTATTTTGGCGAATAATTCGAAGATTAGCAAATAATCACAAAATATTTCCGAAGATCAAAACATTCTTATTTTCAGCTAGAATTTAGCACTTCTTCAGCTTTAATTTATTACGTTCTCGGTTAGAATATACTTTTTTTTAGAACTTTTTAGACTTAAATTTAGTACTTCTTTTTTTACTTAAAATTAATACAAAATTAATAACAAAATAATCCTGCTGAATTAAGAACTTTTTCCGTCAGAATTTACTATATTTTTGACTAGAATTTAGTAGTATGTTATCGATTAGAATTTAGTACTTTTCATTAATGAATTGACTTATTAAGTTTGAATTTTAAAAAGTACTAACTTCAATAATTAAAAGTACTAAATTTTATTCAGAAACATAGTAAATTCTAGCTGGAAAAGTATACTGAATACAATGGGAAAATGTACTAAAAAGCCTTAGGCCTTTTAGGCTTTTGCTGCGTTTGCTCCTCAGTCTCTATCGATTTAAGACTAAAAAAAAGAAATTTTCGTCTATTGAATATTTTGATTTCTTTGGCGAATCATCCGAAAAATCCGTATATGTTTCAAATAAACATCCATTGGTTAATTCTTTTTAAAAATATTTATCAAATTGGAAAAATTAGGGTAGAATCTGTTAAAAAAATAAACATTAAAAAAAATCAAAACGTCGCTGGGAAGCAAAAATTGCCTTCTTGCTGAAAATTTTGATTTTTTGTCAAAATCTAGCGACTAAAATCCAAATAGATGAATTCCTTTCTTGGCATGCATTAAAGATGTGCTAAAAATGCTATAAATTCACAAAAGACGTTTTTTCTGCGAATAAATCTTCAAAAAACGCAGAATACTCATCAAAATGAAAAGAATGTAATTATGAAAGGAAAATTCTAGGAAAAACTAGGTTGGAAAGGAAGGAACCACATTGAAATATTCTTTAATTGGAATATTTTCAAATAAAAATCTTTATTTGCTTTTAAACAACTTTATTTACAAAAGAATTGAGAAAATGTATAAAATCATGTATTTATACGTTTTCCAACTTTCTGAAGCGTCCTTCCAATAAATTTCTTCATGCATTCTCAAGGAAAAAAAAAGATCAGCTGCTGATGGAAAAATTTTCCGTATCCATAATTTTCAGTGTTGTCCGTTTTAAAATTTCTCTTTTGTGCCATCGCGTTAAAATGTATGGGCATTGTAGAGCATTGTCGGCTGTCGGTTTTATGTATAATTATGTATGTAGGTATATAAATATTTAGAGAAAAGTGCGACACGTTGTTGAAATAAATATTTGACTGTGCGAACACGATGACCCCTCCCTCTCGAGGGCATCGACACAGATTTATGAATGAAGTGCAACATGGCACCCCTCCTTCCCACCCCCTCCCCTTGCACAACGGTCAATTCATAATTTACAAAATCTAATTTTAACAATCACACCAAGTGTGATCCTCTCACTCTACCCCCACTCTGGTAGAAATAGATCACAATGTGATGGTGTGTTGCAAAAATAAGAATAGGCCGATAAAACATTGTGAAAATGAAGAATATTTACCTTGCACTTTGCTCCTCAAAAACCCAATGCTGACGCAATGTATTTGGCATCAAACGCATATGTTTGAGCGGCTTTTAATATTAGACAAAACCTCTGCAGAGTGCGAGTGTGTGATCCACCCCACAGCTGATTTTGATCACTTTCGCCCCCATGGCGACTTTAAAAGGGAAATACATGTCCTTCCTGTGCCCCAGCCCCAAGCATCCGTGCTTATTGATGCCCCACATAAAGAGATCGCCATCAGAGTTGATTGCCCCCATGTGACTAATGCCGCTGTAGATGCTCGTCACGACACTATCCTTGCTGAATTCATTGCGCCCAAACAGGGTGGATGGGATCTGTTGCGGCGTCAGAATACATTCAGCTGTGGGTCCAAGACCCAAAACGCCATAGCCCCACACAAAAACATCACCATGCTCTGTGGAAAGAGCAGAAAACAATAAAATCAGAAAACACGCAAAACTCCACCACACAAAATGTGATGATCACACGAAATGTGGATCATTTGGACAGGATGTCATAGAGCTATCTTTTATATTTTCTGTTAAAATGCTATTTTCATTCGATGCCCTCACAAATTATCTCATTAATGTCCATTCGACAGAATTTATAGAAAGCCCACACAGGCGTCAATTTTAATTTAGTCATCTCATGCAAATTCTGTGTCATTCCGCAATTCTACTCTCTTCTCATTCTCACCATCAACTGCAAATCCATTTTGTCGCAAAAGCATTAAATTTTCTAACGGCTGAGTGGAGTGAATAATTTTAAGGTATAAGTAATTAATTAATTAATGCATTTGCTGACTTACACGCATCACTTGCAAATTTGTCATGAAGAATTTGCCCCGGAATGATGGGAATTGAAAGAAAATGCAGAGAATGGGGAATTGCTGGTTGATTTAAATGAGCTTTATTGAAAGATATTTTCTTAAAATTTTAATGAATCGCTGGGAATATTTTAACCCTTCGTATACCATGAGGGGTAGGTGACTGACCCCAGAGCTATATTTCAATTAATTGCGCTTTAATTATTAAAGGTATAGAACCAAGCTTCTGGAAATAAGTTCCTTGGCTATCTTAGAACATTGTGTAAAAATTAGAGGTCAATCCGACCACCAGAAAAGAAGTTATTAACAAAAATGTAAGAAGAGGGAATTCAAAAATTGGTGTAACGGTCAAATTTATTCCTTTTTCTCTTCGCTTTGTCACTCTTTGTCTCTTTCTAGGAGATTCTACTACTACTACTACTACTACTACTGGAACTAAGAAGGCTTCTTTAATATCGCCTTAGTGTTTGTGTGTTCAGTGTTTGTTAGGAGATTCTAACCTCAAAAAATTATTGAAAAAATCATCAAAATATTCATTGAAAAATTTATTTTTGTGTTCTAAAATAGACAAAAGATTTCTTAGGGACTACCAAGGAGTCCATTAAAGCTCATTTGGCCGAAAGAATTTGCTTTTTTGCGAAAAATTCTATGGGGTCGGTCAGCTACCCCAATAATAATGCACATAAGTGTTTTGGTCACAGTATACGGAGGCTTAAAACATATTTCTTTATATAAATAAATAGAATAATAAATTTTTAAATAGATTTAAAATGGTAATTAATCTTTTTAGGGAGACCGGGAAAGATTTTCCGATGATTATTCATTAGAATTAGAATTTAAAACTGATTTGGCTTCATTTTCGAACGTATTCTTTTTTCTAACTAAAACATTCCAATTTTTTTTCTGAACGCTCTATGCTGAATTTCAGGAGCTAAAAAAAGGTTCTAAAATACGATAAATAAAATAAAACAAAACACTCACCGTTGAGAATCAAACAGAAGGATCCTCCGGAAGCAATATCAGTAATCTTTCCCAATCCTTTGAGGCTTTCCAGATGAACTGGCGTATGGATTTGCTGCGCATTCCCTCCTACGTTGCACAACTGCCCGTATTCGGTGTTGCCCCACCCAAAAACCTCCCCCTTATCACTAAGCGCCAGTACACAGTCAGCTGAACATGCCAGCTTGACGATCTTTTCTCCCGCAATATCACCCTTTGCTTGATTTATTGTTCCGGATGTTTCGTATGTTCCATTGCCGGTCTGGCCATCAGCCCCCCATCCACACGTGTAAACACGTCCGGATTCCGTGAGAAACATCGTGTGATCCTGACCACAGCACACACTAGCAACCAATTCATTGGGAAGGGTGAATCTGTGAACTATATGACTCCGCATGTAATCCTCTCCTTCAACAATTTCCCTTCCCAACTGCCCGTAGGAATTGTTTCCCATTGAAAATATTTCTCCATCATCTGTGATGAGAATTGAATGAGCACGTCCTGCAGCAATTGATTTTATTTTCAATTTCTCTTCAGGGCTTTTCTTGGGCAATTCTATGGGAGCTGGATAGATCATCAGCTCCATTGGACGATTTGTCGCACCACCGTGTTTGTGGAAGCCCACTTGGCAGTCTGTATTGATTCCCGTGCCAAATACCTGAATCCCCTTGTCTTCTTTTGTGAGAAAGAGGGAGAATCCGTAGCCACAAGCAATGTCCAGTACTTCATGAGAAGCGCTAAAGGAATGCCGGGTGGGATGTTGAATGAAAGCTGTGTACTTCTGTTTGTGCTGCCAGAGGCTTTTACTAACTCCCAATGCTCCAGTCTCTGATAATCCCCACACATATAGCCTGTGATCCTTTGCACCAGAAGCTCTATATTTTGCCACTATTTATCACGAAAAGAAATAAATAAATATTTGCCGGAGTTTTGAGAGGGAGCCAAAGTGGGGTTAGAATTTACCTGGAATTTTTTCCTCATCCTGCAAAAGGACACTCTTGCGTTGTTTCCACACTTTTGTGCTAAATCCTCGACACAGAGTCCTCCTTGAGGCATTTAACAACACTTCCTGCATTTTCTTCTAAAGATTTCCCAGAGAAAATGACCAAAAAACAAGAAGCAGGGGAACTTGAACAAAAAAAAATGTTTACAGAAAACATAACCTTAGAAATTTTTTTGAAGAGCACATAACCCAACAAATATGTTTCGAGTAAGTTTTTTATTCCTTGAGATTTCTTGATGAAAAATACATTTTAAAACTTTATTTCTCATTCTTTTCAGTCCCTTCTGACTCGGCGGTCCCTTTTGCATCTCTTGCAGCCAAAATCATCCACAAACAGAGGCTACAGCAAGCATGATCCAAATTATTTGGATGTAAGGCTGTGTTATCCTTTTAACAATATATTTCTATTAATTTCTTCCTAATTTTGCAGCTCCTGAAGCCTAAATTCCCACAGTATGAGACTGTGAACTTCCGCATCACTGGCTATGATTATCCTGTGTTGGAGAGCTACCAGAAATTCGTGCACAACACCGCAGAGTACATGGGATTTGAAGTTCCGGACGCATGGGCAGTCCCGCCGAAGAAGCTGAAAGTTCAGCGCTATAAACCCCAATCCACAGTGGTGGACAGTGAATACCATCTCTCAGTTTACGAGAGAATCGTACAGATTGACAATCTCGATGCTCCACTCTATCCAACCTTCCTCCGACTCATTCAAGCCGGACTCCCGGAAGGTGTTACGTTGGAAGTGCTTGAGCACACCGACGACCAGGATGAGATCCGTTTTGTGCCCGACAGTGAACTCCTGGAACTTAAATCCCAACTTGAGGAAATGAGAAAGCCCAAAAAGTAAAGTTAAAAGAATTTATAAAATAGTTTTATAGCTTAAAAATACAACATTTCAAAAAACTCTTCTCCCTTTTTCTCATCGCATCTTCTCTTTTAAATAAACTCCCTCTCTGTAAAGTTAAAGCTTTCCAATCTTAATCTTCGCATTTAAATGGACGGATTGTTTCAATTTTGTACTCTGTGAGATTATCTCCAAAATTTCTTCATTGAAAAAAGTAAAAATTGCAATTATATTGCTTTAGACCACGCCAAAGTGAACAACTTTAATCGTTGAATTTGCATTGCGTGGATTTGCTTCATTCTCAGCCTCGGGTTTAACGTCTGGAAAAGAAAAGAAAGGAAAATTCAGCAATTTCCGGGATATTTGCAAAGAATAAGATCACAAACTCACCAGACATGGGCGTAAAGTCCTTGAGATATTCATCATTGGGATGACAAAGGGGCAAGCTATCGGCCAATTCCCTCTGAGGATCAGTTATTTGGTGATATCCATTGGATCTCTTGGATCTCTCACTAGGAACTGATGATTTTTCCTTCCTTGGGATTTCCTGCAATAAAATTAAAATAGATTTTTGTTTAAAATCTTTAGATAAAAGTCGAAATTTTGATGGAGAAAAGAAAAGAGATCACGAAGCTATTCAGGCGATCTTGTAGATATTAGAGATCGCAGAGGATCGCTTTTAGAAAGCAATATATACTTTTTACAAGTTTGTAGATTTTTCTGGGAGGTTTTAAACTTTCCTTGATCGAAATTACAAAATCTTTAATTCTTTTTTTTTAAGATCTTACGATCATAGAACTTTTTTTTTCGAATCAAAACCTTTTTTGATATTGAAGATATTTTTCCGACCAAACGCTCTTTTTGGCGATCTGAGATCTTTTTCTTAAAGATAAAAGATTTTTTCATTAATATTATTAATTTCCTTCGAGATCGATTCTTTTCTTTCTTTAGAATCAAAAGCCTTCGTTAAGAATAAAGATTTATTCGTGATCAAATGCTTTTTTCTTAATGATCAGAATCAGATTTCTTTTCATTAAAGATTAAGGATATCTTTTCCTTCGAGATCGAAGATCTTTTGCGATCAAACGATTTTTCTCAGCAATCTCAGTTTCTTTGAGATCAATTATTGTTTCTTCAATATAATGAACACACATTTTTTTTCAAGATCGCTTTTTTTCCTATTAAGATCGCAGATTTTTTTTTTAAATTATAATTTTGTATGCAAGATCGCAATTTTTCTTTGAGTACCGAGACTTTTCCTGTAAAGATCGTTCATTCTTTAAGATCGAAGACTTTCAGTGAGATCTTCAAGTCTTCAAGATCACAAAGTATTCCTTTGAGATCGCTATTTTTATGAGGCCAAGGAAATAAATCAAAATTAAATTATCTGAAAGTTCTCAAAAAGTTCTGAAAAACGAATCAAAACGTCTCCCTTTTTCACGAAAAATCCTGAACTTGATCTCCCTAAAAATTCATTTCATTTAAAATCTTTTCAACCTTCAAAACAAAATAAAATAATTCTTGATCAACTTACCGGAACAACTGCAACAGTGATCGTATCGGAGAACTTTACTTTATTCTTCTCTCCGGACTCCTTCTTGGCACCCTGATTACCACCCCCGGCACTCATGTGATTCACCTGCGCCCTCCCTGAGGGGGATGTGAGCGCGAGGATGGAGGCTGTATCCTTTGTATTCCTTAGATACGATGAATTTCCACTTGTTGATGGATTTATTATTGCACTATTCTCCAGGAGGTGCGCTTTTGGGGAATTTGTCGACGAAACGGCGGGAATGTTGCCGGAAATCAGTGGATACTGATGTATGACCGTTGGCACTGCCACTGTATTGATGGATTGAAGACTATCCGCACGGGAAAGCCCCCCAGACGCATGGGCGCCTGAGCTTCTGCCATAGAGGGCGGAAACACTGGGGAAGGTGTGCTTGAGATGATGGAAGCTGGGTGGATTGTACGTGAGTGGAATACCGAGTGTTTGATCAATTGCACTGGCTGTTCGGGAGGTTTGCTGAGCACTCGATGAGGGTTTCGGGATAATATCAATCACCATGTGCTCTTTGGGGAAGACTGAACGTGGCAGGGCAATTGGAGGTTTTGCCGCATTGGATGAAAGCTTTGCAGACGGAACGAAACTGTAGGTATCGTGGAAACGATCGAGATAATCGGTGGAGAAGCTATTCTTGCCAAGATTTGGACGCCATCCCATTCTCCCTGTACCCCCATCATCGAGGAGATTCTGCTGACTTCCACCCACGTGAGATTTCTTCGTGGTCTTCGTTGCCGGAAGTGGGGGATCCGTGAGGAAGATATCCTCATGGGAATTGTAAAGTGTCTTCGTATTGGGGCCCCCAAAGGCGGAGGTTGCACGTGAAATCTTCAGCTCTGGCTTTGGAATTGTTATGCGGAATGTCTGATCGTGCAGACTACTGGATGTGTATGGCAGAGGTGGGATGTAGGATGTTTTGGGCGTTGAGGAGACTGTCGGAAGTGGTGGATGCTCCATGAAGGATGACGTTGAGGATGCCGTCGAAGTCACAGATGCCCCATGAATCCCTTGTCGTTTATTCGGCACACTTGGCGCTAGGAGATTATCATTCTCAGTCATCCCTCCGCCAGTGGAGCACTCCACAACATCCGGTGGTGGCTTCTGTGCTCCAGCTGCTGCTGCCGTTAAATCCTCACTGGATGAGACTGAATTTTCCGTACAGAGCGAACAGGAAGATCGTGAACATGTTGAATGACTACTCTCACGACTATTGACATTATTAATGATCTCCTCAGCCTTCCTTATTGCATCCTCCGCTAAGCTCCCATCTCCATTCGCAACAGCAGCATTGTGGAGGTCCATAAAGAGATCCTCATCATTGATATCAATACCCAAACTGAATGCCTTCTCAAACGATCGATACCGCAGAAGGTACTGAAAGAACTTTCGCGTAATATCCTTCACTTGATCCCCAAATTCCAACTCTGTCTCCTCACACAGTGGCTTTACGGGCACATGGAAGCTCCCCAGGGCTTTCTGCAGCTGCAACTCACGATCTGCCGTGAGGGGATGGCGAAAGATGAAATTGGCAATTTTATGCAGACTACTCAAGCACATGGCCCCGTAGGTGTCCCAATTAAGGCAAAGTAGGATATTTATGGCCTTCTCCACCTGATTGAGACTCAAGTAGCTGTGCACGAAGACGTCCGGCGTGAAACCAGAAGTATGAATGTCCCCTGAAGGCAATAAAAGATTGCATTTAATTACCTATTCAACGGCAATCTCTAAAGAATTCTTTTTTTCATATAAAATTCCTATCATTTTGCCGTCTATCGCGCTTCAATGGCGGAATATTTTAATATAAAAGAATAAAAAAATCCATTTAGATGAATCACAAAATATCTCTCATTTAATAAAATCACAAACTTCATTGTAAATTCTCAAGTTGTGAGAATATTGTGTAAAAAAAATAAGAACGAGATTCTAAGCCATTCGCGAGGGCATTAAAAAAAAACAATTAATTTTCATAACGATGTGTCGCCTTCAACAATTAAATAAAAAAAAAAGATTTCAAGATTATTAGCTGTGTTTCTTTCAGACACAGCTTTTGTGTACCGAGCAAAATCGAAAGTCGTCAGATCGGGCTCAAACTTGGTATGAGCCCGAATTAGGGTCCCCACATTCCAAAAAACGTATGCGCCAAAAAAAAATTTTTCAGAGTTCAGAGCTAATTTGCAAGAGAACGGTGATAGATAGAGACTTGCGGTAAACGGCAAAGTTTAAAAGTCGACTGGAAGACGTCCGATTATGACGTCAAATTTTACCCCCCACCCCCCCGTCCGCCATTTTGAATAACCTCAAAATTTTGTTTTCGCTATATCTCAGCCCCTCTAATAGATAAAAACCTGAAATTTTTATATGTTGTAGGGACCATCAAGAGCTTTCCAACGATACCTCATTTTCGAAAATCGGTCAAGCCGTTTAGTCAATATGGCCGCCACAATTTTTCATCGAAAATCGATCATAACTCGAAAACGGCTTGACCGATTTTGATCAATCCGGGGTCAAATAAAAGATCTCAACAAACCCTACAACTCTCTAGAACATCCGAAGTTTCAAAAGTGGCCGCTAGGGGGTCAAAAATCAAAAACAAAATTTTTGATGAGTTTTCGATGAATATCTCGAAAACGGCGACATAAATTTTTTTCATTTTTTGATATGTTGTAGCTGACCATATTATCTAGCTTCATGCCAAAAATGAAGAAAATCTATGGATCCGTTCTCGAGATATAGCCTTCCAAAGTTGACATATGATATCTCGGGTTCTACAAGTCCGATCTTGATCAATTCAAGCGCAAATGAAAGGTTTCGTGAAACCCTACAAATGTCTAGAACATTGCAACTTCGAGAAATGACCGCAAGAGGCGCTAAAATCAAAAACAAAGTTTTCGAAAATTTCGAACTCGAATTTTTCGAAAATGGCGACATAAATTTTTTTCATTTTTCGATATGTTATAGCTGACTTCAAGACCTTTCAAACAAAAAAAAATTTATGAAAATCTATGGATCCGTTCTCGAGATATGGCCTTCCAAACATTTCTTAGGGTATGACTTTTCAACTTTTCCCGACTTTGCGCGTATTTAAATTAATTCGCGTTCTAGTTTGCTCTTACAAAATTGGTACACTGAAAGAAACACAGCTCTCGTAAGCTTGGTCAGCTTACCAGTACATTTTTATATTGCGTTGCAGATTTATTATTTTCTTTTGTTTTAAAAAAATCTGAAGCAGAAAAAATAATTTTCTGTGCCTTTTTATATATCAGATCAATCAGATAAATCATTTAAATTTCAGGTCCTAATGAAGGTGCCAAAAATGCTCGAAGAGTCAAGTTTCTAACCTCAAAGTTTTGACCTTAATTTTCTCTCAAAAGAAAATGATTTTCCAAGTTTTCTCACGACTCGAAGAACTTGAAGTAATTGAATTTCCCTACACACAGATGTAGAATTTATCACGAAATATTAAATAGATTTTAATTCTGTGACGATTGAAAAAAGTCGAATTGGCCACTTTGACCAGCAAAATCCTCTAAGGGTTAATAACTATAGACTGCAATAAGAAAAAGAAGACGAAGAATGTGTTTCAAAGAGGGGTACTCTGATTGGCTGACAAACTGAGGAAAAAGCTTTCTCATTGGCTACTTCTTGCCAACTGTACGTCACCACACCTGGTAGTGCCTCAGTGCAAGGTTAAATTGAATACAGTAAATTTTTTTTATTCGTTTCCTTTTGATTTTTTGAAAGAATATAAGAATTTTTGGAATCTTTTTAAGTCAATTAACCTCCTTAATATTTAATTATTTCTTCCCTTGTAATATTTTTATTTTTCAATTATTTTAAGAAAATTGGTGTTTCCAATTTTAATTGCTCTGTGAGAGATTTTTTGAACTACTTTCTTTAATATCCATTATAAAATATTTCTCAATTTATGGAGAGAGCAGAAAAACGCTCCAAAATATTAATTAATAAAACTATGAAGCAATTAATTTGATCTTTTGAGGAAAATCAAATTTAAAAGACTTAAAAGAGGTGGAGGTAAAAGACAGCAGAAATCTGTGTGAGACAAGGGGTGTTTATCTGGTGAATATTTTGGTTTTTTAAGCAAATCAACCTTATATTTCCGCAGATCTAAATATTTGACCTCATATGAATATATTTTGCCGAAAACCGAAAAACGCAAAACCGGAAAAAGATTCAAAAACGTGTTAAGAATTCTTGGTTTGAATTTTGTCTTTTTTGGGTTGAATTTACTTCATTTTAGCATTAATTTACTATTTTTCGGTTAGAATTTAGTCCGTTTTTTAGGCTTTAATGATTTTTTTTTTAATTTTATTCCTTAATCTGTCTAGTTTTGGGACTGTGAAAACCAAATAATTATCGTCCAGAATTTATTCTTTTTTGGGGTTGAATTTACTACTTTTTGACTTGAATTTAGAACCCTTCGGCTTGAATTTATTACTATTTGGTTTGATTTAAGTATTTTTTATGCTTGAATTTTATATTTTTAAGCTTGTACTTGTATTTGAATTTCCTTGGCGAATCATTTGAATATTAGCGAATAATCCGAATATTTCCAATATTCCCCTTGGTGTGAGAGGAGTCTATTCATTTCTGTTCATCTCAAGATTAAGATTCAATAAGTTTGACAATTTTTATCAAACCAACAAAATCTTTTAAAAAGTTTGAAAAAAAAGATCTTTTATCTTGAAAACAATGATCGAAGCATAAATGCTTAAGCTTCATACGATTATATATGTCTTACTGTCACAAGTCCTGATGAACATCCTTTTTTAATCGAAATGTCAGCAAGGAAATAAATTAAGAAGCAAAGAAAATTGACATAATTCTGACTTTTAATGTCGATCAAAGAGAAAAAAAATATTTTTCTTACCTTTCATCCCACTGCCACCGAAGAAGCGCATACACCCCACGGGTCCACCCTCAAAGATAAGAAGGAGGAAGCTGTCAGTTTGAGTGAATTTCTCCGTGTGCCCATGAAGATCAGGCTTCTTGTTCCAACAAATCTTCGAGAGTGTCGGTTGATTGCTGAAATAGTTGGAGACATCGAGAATATTGGACGGTGTGTAGTCTTCGCTGATCAATTGGCTCTTTATGCACGAGAGGGAGATGTCGAAACACTGAAATTGGCACCTCTCATTGGCAATCACCACAAGCCCCGAGTCACAGTGCCATGAAATCATCGTGGCGATCTGTTTATTCAACGAGAGGGCAACAAAAAAGAGAAGAAACAACAAAACGTTAAAAAGAAAAGAGAGATGTTGTAGTAGCCTTGAGAGAAGGGAAGGGGGGGGAGCCTTATCAATGCGGGAAAAACTTACAAAAGCCGCTTTAACGAGATGCGTGATGCCCCGACCTTCGTCAAAGAGCACAATGGACCCATCGATGCAGCCCAGCATGAGTTTCTCGTGATCCGGACTGTAGGAGTGGCAGCAGACCTGCGTCTGCAGCGGAATGGATGTTACGGCAATCCGATTGAGTTTCACCTTGTTGATTTCATACACGGAGCTCTCAATTGTCACTTCACCCTTCCGGGAAACTTTCTGCTCAACCGTGCGCAGCTGATTGTCACTGAGGCGGACAAATTCAATGCAAATGGGATCATTTTCCGTCCAGTGGAAGCACAGTGGCTCCAATTTGGCTCGGCTGAGTTTGTAAATGTGAATATTGGCACGATCCTGATCACGCACTGTCGGTCGCCATGGGTACACCTCATTCTGGGACGAACGCGTCCAGATGGCCACGAGATCGCAGCTGACATTGCAGGAGATTTGACGTGGCAGCTTCCGCCCCTGTGGGCCCCCGATGATTATATTAAAAATCTTCGGTTCCATTCGGGCAATCTTTTCGGGCATTGAACGTTTGAGGGTGGGCTTCTGCAGGTACACAAAAGTGATCTGATTCTGATTGTAGGCAATGAGAATGTGGAGGCGCGTCATGAGAACATCCGTAATGGATTCCGAGACGATCTTGCCGAGGAAAAACTTGTCGAAGGCCACTCTCATCACCTCACCCGTGAAAATGTTGACACATATGTGAACAATAAGCCCATTTGAGAGCATCATTCGCATCACAACGTTGTCCTTCCACTGGCAGTAGATCACCTTGTGCTTCTCCAGCAATTCCTCCAGCTTCCTTATGCTATTCCGCAATTTTGTTGCCCCCTTATTGTCCACGGTGAACTTGATGTCGCGCCTCTGGCCGTAGAGGCGCTTCCCTGCCGCGTAGACACCCTCATCTGTTGTGAGTTCCTTCTTCGTGTGATACCTGTAGCATCCAAAATCCGTATCCTTGATCTTGATGTCCTCCCTGCATGACCAGAAACGCGTCTCACTCAGCAGTGTCAGCATGGCTCACTTCACTCACCACAATGCACTTTTGCACCATAAATCAACTAAATATTTACTAATTGCTCGCTTTTACTCATTTTTTCTGCGACTGGAACTTTTTTGTGGATGTGTCAAATGCTGCAATTCCCCATAAACAGTATCCCCTGGAAAGTTCACTACATTTTCCATGGATTTGTCCTCTATGTCCGATGGATATGTCTTTGCACAGCACACCTGTCATAAATTTTGCGGCATCGTGAAAAGAAAAATTGTTTTTGCCCAGAAAATTCGTGAAAATTACCTGGAAAATAGCACCGAGAGACGATGGCTTTCAACTTTCCCGCATTCACGTACATTGTGGCCCTCATTGCAGATGCTTTTCTCATTTTCTTCTCCATCTTCCACGTGATTGCATTCGATGAGCTCAAGACAGACTACAAAAATCCCATCGATCAGTGCAATTCCCTCAATCCTGTGAGTATTCTTCCTGTCCAACAAGGCCTACAGGAGAGCGAAAGTCTCTGTAATGTTCCCTGTTTTACCTTTCAGCTGGTTCTGCCTGAATATCTGCTGCACTTCCTGTTCAACTTCCTCTTTTTGCTGGCACACGAGTGGTTCTCATTGGCACTCAACATCCCCCTGATTGCCTATCACATTTACAGGTATAAAACGAGGCCGGTAATGAGTGGACCAGGACTCTATGATCCCACCAGCATAATGAATGCCGATGTACTGTCCAAGTGCCAGCGAGAGGGATGGATTAAGTTGGCTTGCTACCTCCTCTCCTTCTTCTACTACCTCTACGGGATGATTTACTCACTAATCTCCACATAAATCTCCTCCCGTCTTCATCCAAATCATGTTCCTGCACCCAAGGAATTAATGATAGCACCCCCGTAGCATTAATTGTAAGATTATTTCTTATTTTTTTTTTTGTAGTGTTTGGTGTCAGTTTATTTTGTATTTTGAACATTTTTCATCCATTTGAAGCTTTTTCTTTGTGATTTCAGTTCCTGCGCAAGAATTTATTGCACTAATTTATTAAAAATTCAATCCTCTCGCACTCAAATACGTAGAAATCATGTAAGAAAATTTAAAATTCTAAAACAATTCCATAAAACAAGAGAAATCTCTCAAGATTTCTGCAATACCGGACTTTTTCAAAAACATTAAATCCAATAGTTTGTAAGATTTTTGAAGAGATGTAGGAAAGAAATGTAGTAAAAGGTACCAATTTATGTAAATATTTACTACCATTTTCAACAAATTCTCATTGAATTTTCTGAATTTCTTGATGAAAAAGAAATAAAAAGCCATAAAATTGAAATTTAATGTTTAATTCCAAGGAACGTCGTATGACAATTCCAATGATTCTCCTATAAGCATAGGATGAGTCATAAAAGGAGTTCATGCACGGGTATATGAAATATGATCCTCTGTCGCTCGCAGAACAATTTTAACCCATTTCATCTTGTAGAGGATCAAAAAACATTGAAGAATCGCGAGAGAAACTCCTCAAAATCCACTGGGATCGCATCGAAAAGTGCAAAAAAAATTGCCTAAAAATTCAATAGTTCGACGCCATTTGACATTTTTATCCCTAAAAAACACATTTTCCTGCATTTGGCACTAAATCTGGCATAAAATGCATAAAGTCCTTTTTATTTTCATTAAAAACACATTTTCCTGCATTTGGCACTAAATCTGGCATAAAAATGCATAAAGTCCTTTTTATTTTCATTTCACTTCGGGATACTTCGGCTTCGTGCCCTTCGTCCACTCGGGGACGGTACTTCGGATCCCACTTCGGCTCCTGTCGATGACAGGGTGGGCTCGGTTGGCTGACTCTCGCTCGGCTAATGCTCGGCTTCCACTCGGCTCTCGTTCGGCTCTGGCACAGAGGCTCAATTTTAGTTGGATTTTATTTCTATTTTTATGCTATCCTGTTAGTATCAGCGCAAATAGCCGATGAAATCGTAGCCGGCTAGGATTTTCTGGCATTTTCAGGCAAAAATCCTAGCCGGCTACGATTTC
Organism: Lutzomyia longipalpis; assembly: GCF_024334085.1. Taxonomy (NCBI): domain Eukaryota; kingdom Metazoa; phylum Arthropoda; class Insecta; order Diptera; family Psychodidae; genus Lutzomyia; species Lutzomyia longipalpis. The sequence continues at coordinate 13,691,908 of NC_074708.1, read as the reverse complement.
ATCGGCTATTTGCACTGATACTAACAGGATAGCATAAAAATAGAAATAAAATCCAACTGAAATTGAGCACACTCTGTGCCAGAGCCGAACGAGAGCCGAGCGGAAGCCGAGCATTAGCCGAGCGAGAGTCAGCCAACCGAGCCCACCCTGTCATCGACAGGAACCGAAGTGGGATCCGAAGTACCATCCCCGAGTGGACGAATGGCACGAAGCCGAAGTACCCCGAAGTGAAATGAAAATTTTTCTTTGAGTTTTTACATTTTTCTCAGGTTTTCCGACTGTTTTGAGAATATTCCAGAAAGTTGAAAAGTTACCGGAAACACCAAGGAAAAATAAAAAGAACAGCCGTCTTAAATTTCCGGCTCATGACTCAATACCCTCAATACAGAATTCTCTACCAGACACATCCTAAGAACTTCCACGTGCCAATGTGCAAAATAAATCAAAGTAAAGTTTTAGCGGGACGCAGGCTGCAAATAAACAACTTCCTGACCACTCCTGTGCCGTGAAAATTCACCAGAAACTCACAGTAATTTCCCATTGCACCGTAAAACGTGTAGTTTAGGGCAGAAAAGGTGGAAAGTTCAGGGGAAAACGTGAAGAAACTTTGCACCGTCCGGAACAATGACACTGGCTGAATTTTTTGGATGCGCCTGCCTGGCTTTTGGGGCCCCACTGGCCATGTTCACCTTCACAATTGCCCACGATCCCATTCGCATAATCATCCTCATTGCAGCAGCCTTCTTTTGGCTCCTTGCATTACTTCTTTCATCCTTGGTGTGGTTTATTGTTGTGCCTTTTCGTGGCTTCCTTGCCTTTGGGCTGGTCTTCTCCGTCATCTATCAGGTATATTCTCACACAGCACCTGCCTAGTTCGCAAAGAGAACGCATTATTAATCCTTTGGGGTCTTTGCAGGAAGCCTTCCGGTATGTGATTTACAAGATCCTGCGGAAGACAGAGAAGGGATTGCAGGAAGTGGCGGACAATGTGAGAGTGACGGAGAATAAGCATATCCTCGCCTATGTTTCCGGGCTGGGATTTGGCATTATAAGTGGAGCATTTGCCATTATTAACATCCTTGCGGATGCTGTAAGTTTATCCTTTATTTTCTTTGCTTTCAATGAAAGATTTTGAAGCAATTTACAGTGAGGACTCGCTGTAGAGTCTGTTCACTTAAGTAATTCAGCCTAGAAGTTGTGCAGGATGACTACCCAATGCATCATGATGTTTCTAAATGGTCTTAAGATCTTTCTTTTAAGCATCCGGCTAATCATTGATTTCATTTAGGGACCAAAATCTGTCCATTTAGGAAGTTCCCTTTGCAATTCCGTGAAGTGTTTTTTATAGACTCAGAGTTTGACCTGAAGATGACATCAAGAATCAGCCGAGTGTTGAAAAGAAAGTTCCTAAGATCCCTTATAGAAACTTCCTGATGCAATGGCCATGATCACTGCACAACTTACAGCCACTTATGGCACTTTCCGGGAACATATCAAGCCATTCCGGGAAGAACAGTTGCTAAGAAATTTCTTTTAAATCAAAAGCAATTTGAAGTTTGTACACTTTTTGAATAAACTTTTCTTCTCGAAATGATTTCATGTGCTTCCCGGAAAGTGCCATAAGTGACTGGAAGTTGTGCAGCCATCCTATCCACTGCATCAGGAAGTTTCTAAGGAATCTTAGGAACGTCCTTTTCAACACCCGACTGATCTTTGATGTCATCTTCGGGTCAAAATCTGAGTGTATAAAAATCCTCTACGAAATTGCAAAAGGGACTTGCTAAATGGACAGATTTTGACCCCTAAATGCTATCAAGGATGAGCCGAATGTTAAAAAGGAAGTTCCTAAGATCCCTTAGAAACTTACTGTTGCAATAGCCAAGATCACTGCACAACTTCCAGCCACTTATGACACTTTCCGGGAAGCACATGAAATCGTTTCGAGAAGAAAACTTCAAGTTGCTTAAATCAAAAGAAAATAAAACTCCAATGATTTCTTTTGAAAATCATAGGTCTATGTATTTTTTATCTTCATTTCTTCTATCGATAAGAAACTCATTATTATTTTGTACACAATGATTTTTTTTTCTTTATAATTTAATATTGAAAAAAAAACAGATTTGGCGAGTGAAAAAAAATTAACAAAAATGTGCTTTGAAAGTAAAGAAATTAAAAAAAAAACTTGTTTTGTGTTGCTTTCAGGTTGGTCCAGCGACGATGGGTCTGCTGAGTGGTTCGGAAATCTTCTTCCTGACAAGTTCCGCCCAGACACTGTGCACCATCCTCCTGCACACCTTCTGGAGCGTCATCTTCTTCAATGCTCTCGATACCAGCAGGTACACCCACATTGCGTACGTTGTACTGAGTCATCTCTTCGTGTCGTGCCTGACCCTCCTCAATCGGCGCGAACTCTACTGGGCCACCCTCCTGCCCAACTACACCATCCTCCTTGTCACGGCAATTATGGCCTTTCGCGTTGTCGGTGGCTCAATGCTCTCCTTCCGACGCTTCATTACGTGCAAATAAGACCCTCGCGTATTCCTCTAGCAGACTGCTGACTGCTGCCTGATGCTTCCTTCCCACGTTCACGCAAAAACTCAATTAAAATTCCCGCCCCAAACACATTATATTGCTCTAATTTAATAAAATGATTTTCGCGCTCTTTGTAAATTATCATAAATGTTTATATACATACAATTACATTCTACTTAAACAAAGTAGAAAAAAAAGAATTAAATTATTATTATAAAAAAATCAATTCATTTTGTCAAATAAAAGAAAATTGTGTTCTTTTTTTGCATAAAAAAAAAGAAAAACAAATTGTTTTTCATTTCTAAAGATTTTTTTCTTTCACAATATTATTTCTCTTTCAAATACTTAAGAAGGGATTTTTCTCTTAATCATACATTTAAAATTTTTCCTAATTTTTTCCTTCATGTTTCTCATCTTGATTTTTTTTTTCATGAGGAGAAGGAGCAACGTCTCATTAATTGATAATTTGTTTTTCTTACCATTAATCAATTTCAAATAGCTAATTTCTCGTTTTTTTTTTCTTCATTTAAAACTTAATTTTCATTGAGTCATCCTCCTCTTATCGGTAGAGTTTTACAAAATCTTTCAAAGCATGCGAGACTGCTTTTTGTGTTTCGGATCTGCAAAGAGAAGAATTTTTCTTTAGTTTTATTCTTTTGGAGTTTTTAAAAAATATTCTTTTTCTTTGTAAAATTGGTATAAATGACAAATAAAGTGAATGAAGCTGAAGCTAGGTAAGTATTAATCGTTAACTAAATAAAACTTGTTTTAAAACTTATTCAGGTAGATTGAAAAAAAATATTAATAAAGGAGTTTGTTTGTTTCTGTATGGGAAAAACTTCATTCAACAAAACAAGCTGTTTTATAAGAGTTAAATCATCTTTAGTTTTATATAGTTAATCCATCTATGTCAGAGCTAAGTTTTCTGTCTATAAAAAAGTGTATTTGTAGAGAATCTAGAAAAAAAAACATAAAGATATCGTCAAAGAAACTTCCCATTTTCACTGAAGTCAATTGAGAAAATTCAGCAGATTTGTTCAAAAATGCAAACAATGACGTCACTTTTGTGATTTTTGTCTCTTTCAAAGCATGAAGAATAAAAAGAACGTTTTTTTTTTTTTCAAAAATCACTGACGCAGCATTTGCATGAATGCTTGATGCATTGGGAAAAACAAAAAAATGCATTGGTGACGTCATTATCTTCATTTTTTGGCAAAAGAGAAACTTTTTGAATATTTCGAATTTAAAAATGACAAAGAAAAAATTTCCTTCTGTAAAAAAGCTCCTGAATCAATAAACTAAAATTTAACAAAGGTTAAAAAAGGAAGAAATTCTTGAATAACCAGAAAAAAAGTTCCCAGATCGACTTTGAATTCGTGTAACGTTAAAAAGAAGTTATTATCCGACGTGTAGTGACAATAATAATAATTTTCCGGGTTTTTCATCGGTGAAATGGGGTTCTCACCCAGAATAACTCACGTTTTCTACTTCTTCTTTGTGATGAAGAAGAAGTTTTCTTCTTTCTCCATTTAACCGATGAAAAACCCGGAAAATTATTATTTTGAGTTTGTGCCAAGAAAACTAATGCAAGAGCAGAAATAATTCAAGAGATTTGCTTTCAAAGTTGTTTTTTTTTGTTAATTTTTAGTAAATTAACTATTTAGCGTTCCGAGCCAGAAACTAATCGAGGTACTTTACAAACTAAACTAATCTAGGAAATATTTCGTTCGTAAATAACTAAAATGTGGGATTGATTCTGTCAAAAATCTTCTCTTTACAGATTGAAAAATCTTGTTAATAAATCTTTCAGAAAGATCTTTATAGATTCCTAGTCTTCCAAGCATAGTATTTTTCCCTCTACGACTCAAAAAAAAAGATAGAAACTATCGAAATATTTAAAATATTTATCTCAGAGCAGCAAAAATCTTTCAACTCCCAAATTATAAGAAAAGATTTTTGACAGAATCGATCTATATTCTTAGTTTTCATTAGAAAATTATTGATAATTTAAATTAATAACGTAATAAGGTAAGTCAAAAATTTTAGGAAAAAAATATTGAAAAAGATATCAGATAACAATTTTTTAGACAGGAAACTTGAGCTTGTCGTAAATGGGTTAACTAAGGTTGAAGTAGCGCTGATTTAATTTTTTTTAACAGCCCATAATTAGCACTATAGCATGGTTTAGCTCTGTAATGAATTGAGAATGCTTAAAAACAATTTTTTGGGGGTCCCTTGAGCTTTGATTAAAAAAAAATCCTATTTTGATTTTTTTCATTTTTCCTTCTTCCTGATCCTCTGATTCTTTGGTAGGTTATGTCTTTTTGTGATTGTAAAATATGCAAGAATTATCATTTCACAATTCTGCATTGGTTGTGACTCAAAAATTGAGCTATTAAACGTCCCATCGGTCTTTTAAGGGTTAACAAGTTTTTTTTGAAAAACGGAAAAAAAAATAAAAACTCACCCAGTAATTATTTGGTGAGACTCCTTTAGCTGCGTCTCCGTCATTGTTATACAACCCCCACTATTCTTCTTCGGCAGTGCATTGAGGGCACTCTGGAGGAAAATGCTGAACTTCTCCCCGTCGAGTGCCTTCAGTTCAACCATCACATCCGCCACGTCGGACAGCCTGTGCGACTGGAGGCAGAACACGGAGGCATGGATGAGATTCATCATGAGCGCCTCCCCATTGGCAGCTACAATGTCATACGTGAGGAGGCGCATTGCTTCACTCTCCCCATCGCGGCCACAGTGTAGGAGGTTGCAGAAGAACTTCATCACGGAAATATTGGCATCATGATGGTCAAGAGAGCACGCCAGTAGGGCACACTGAATGATGGACGTTATCATGGGGCTCTGGAGGAATTCCAGTGGGGATCGTTGGAGGTATCGTGAGCACAGGCGGAAAAAGTCATCCACTGTGTCCGGATGATCTCTTAGCCCATTCTCCACTTGAAGGAGTTGAAATGTTGGCTCGATAAATGCCTGAAAAGTTTAAAAGGTTTAAAGAAAGGATTTTTTAAAGAATTTTTTAAAACAATTCAGGACAAACCTGCAGCATGTCCAGAAGTCCTTTCGTGCAGGAAGTATTCTTGGCGAATTCATCCACGAGAATACTGCCCAAATAGAGGAAGCACGTGTGCTGGTACAACGCGTACAAATGCACCATTTGCTTAACGAGCGGCTCAAGGATGGGGGTCGCTTGTTTACCTACGCATCGAATTGCGTAGCGAATAAAACGACACGTCCTCTCCATAATCCTCAAATCTGCTTGATACTTGACAAAGACACTACTCATTACGGGCCAAATCTCCTCTAGAACACTCAGCATGGGATGAATCTCATCTTCCCGCACATTTGGGTTGCTATGCCGCAAAATTGCCGCAAGACGATCAATCCAGAACACCGGGTCTGAACGTTTTCCCCGTTCGGGCTTCACATCGCACTCCAGCAGCTGACACAGCGGCGTCAATTGGATGCCGCAAATCTCCTTTGTTGCCTTTGTCATCTCCTCACTCGGCAGTCGCGACAGAATGATGCAGATCCCCTTGAGGAGTCCAATTACAGACTCATTGCTTATCTCAAAACTATCCAGACTATTGGCAATCTGGAGCAAACCACTAACATGGCACGTCATATGCCCCCGGCATGCTGAACAAATGGACTGAAGTGCTGCTGCCGCCGCCGATGGAAGTCCCGATTTCTGTTGCAACGAATGCAAAAGGAAATTCAGGACAGCCTGAAGGGATTCCGGATGACATTCAATCCATTCGCATAGCTCCCCGAGAAGGAGGACCGATGTATACCGAACGGCAATGTGAGTGTTTGCCGGGAGATTGAGTATGGCCTCCACGACCTTGGGGACAACTTCATTCTCCTCCGGAAGGATATTCTTTGCAATGGTTGACATGAGAAAGAGAGCTGCTTCGCTACTTTCCCACGTCACTGCTGGGTCCTGGAGGGAGAAGAACATCTGTTTGAAGCAATTACTTGAGCCAACAATGAAGACCACATCCTTGGTGAGTTCAGCTACTTTACGCCGGAAATCAAGGAAGAGATCCCCCTCCTCAATTAATCCTTCGTGATCCGGTTCCATTTGTGAATGACGCAAAAGGGCACCGATGAGGCGCTCAAAATGAGGCTACAAAGAAACAAAAATTAAATTAGTCAGGATTTTGAAATAAAAAAGAAATGTACTGGTAAGCTGACCAAGCTTACGAGAGCTGTGTTTCTTTCAGTGTACCGATTTTGTGAAGGCAAACCAGAGCTTAAATTAATTTAAATACTCGCAAAGGGAAAAGTAGAAAAGTCATCTCCCAAGAAAACTTTGAAACGCCATATCTCGGGAACGGCTCCATAGATTTTCGATTATGAGCTATCATTGGAAAGATCTTAACCTCAACTATAACTTCTTAAAATGTGAAGTAAATCGATAATGGCATTTTCGAAAAATTCGAGTTCGAAAATTTCGAAAATTTTGATTTTGACTTTAGCGCCTCTCGCGGTCATTTCTCGAAGTTGCAATATTCTAGACATTTGTAGGGCTTCACGAAACCTTTCATTTGCGCTTGAGTTGATCAAAATCGAGCTTGTAAAACCCGAGATATGACATGTCAAAGTTGGAACTCAATATTTTCAAAAATGGCGACATAATTTTAAAAAAAATTATAAATAGATGTTATAGTAAGCTATAATATATCAAAATATGAAACAAATCGATAATAGCGTTTTCTATATATTCATCGAAAATTTTGTTTTTAACTTTTGGCCCCCTAGCGGTCATTTTTGAAACTTTGGATGTTCTAGAGAATTGTAGGGTTTGTTGAGAGCTTTCATTTGAGCCTGGGTTGATCGAAATCGGTCAAGCCGTTTTCGAGTTATGGTCGATTTTCGATGAAAAATTGTGGCAGTCATATTAACTAAACCGCTCGACTGATTTTCAAAAATGAGATATCATTGGAAAGGTCTTGATGGCCCCTACAACATATCAAAATTTCAGACCTCTAGCTATAATAGGGGCAGGCAAAACAAAATTTGGGGGTTATCAAAATGGCGGACGGGGGGTTGGATTTGACCTCATAATCGGATTTCTTCAGGTCAATACGATATTTAAACTTTGACGTTTACTGCAAGTCTCTATCTATCAACGTTCTCTTGCAATTTAAGTTTATAATCCGGTCGGCTGGAAAATTTTTTTTTTGGCGCATACGTTTTCTGGAATTTAGGGACCCTAATTCGTGCACATCCCAAGTTTGAGCCCGATCTGACGACTTTCGATTTTGCTCGGTACACAAAAGCTGTGTCTGAAAGAAACACAACTAAAAAAAGTCTCACCTTGAAATGACTGGACAGATGATCATTGCTGCGATTGTAGAGATCTTCACTGAGACGAAACCAGAGATTGAACGTAATCTCGGCGACTTCGTAGTCATAGTGCCCGACACAATTGAGTACGAGATCAAGTGCTTTGATGGAGTAGTGCGGCTGCCCAGTGAGGCTACTCTCCTCCAGCATTCGTTCCAGGAAGGATTCAGCAAGAACAGTGAAGATACGACAAAAGTTAACTGTCTTATCAATAGCCTCCTGGGCTACGGACATATTGTAGGGCTCCTCGAGGGCCATCACCCCATTGAAGACCTGCCCCTCCAGCACGGGCACACTCTTGCACACCTCAAAGCACTGCAGGAGCGTACACACAAAATCCGCAGCTACTTCGTGCATTTGCACGCATGTTTCCTGACTATGGAGGAGCCTGAAGCACAGGCCAACGATGACATTGTCCGTAATATCACAAAGCTCAATTGCATGGACACTGAGCCACGATGTAAAGCACTTGATGACACGCATCTGCGTCGAGAGATCGTGACCACCGGTCTGGAGGCATGCCAGCAGGAACTTGAGCACCGTCTGGGAGTTCTTCTTCAAATCCCGATGAATTTCATCGCGTCTATTTGACCCGAGGCGCAAGTACCGCGAATTAATCTCCTCCGGAATGAGTGTGAGGATCACAAGAAGCGGCCAGACATTTTCCGGTGTTGTCGAGAAGCGCTCCATGAGGGTCACAACGGGATTCCGCCACGTCGACATGAGCAAACATAGATCCGAAACAGCAAGGCAGAGTTGTGTCACAATCACCGGATCCGTTTCCACAGTTATCTGACTAATGTAGCTCATAAGTGAGTCCCGGAGACTCTCATGCGCTGACGCCGGGAGTTCATGGAAGGAAGTTTGGATTTTGCTGCGTATTGTCTGGGCGGCAAAGTAGCACGAGTGGAGATCTCGTTTCTGCTGTAGCAGTTCATCGGCAATCTTCCACGAGTAGACCTATACACAAGAAAACAAGCAGGGAGCATTAAAATAAAAGAAAACTTCAGTAGCGTGAGAATGTCCCTCCTTTTGAGGTTATGTTGTCATTTCTATTTGGCCAGCAGAATGACAATCCGCAAATTGGGGCCACTTTTCTTACCGATTTCTGGAGTTCGCTGAGCCATTGGGATGCCTTTTGCTGCTCCAGAATGTTGGAATTGTTGTAGAAGGCATAAACGCCCTGATAAACCTGCTCCGTCGACGGGGCTGAGTTCATTTTCTAATCTTTCCTCCAAACACACTCACTTTTCAACGACACCCTTTCTCAAAACACCACCAAAAATGCCTTAAATGTCCACAAAATTGCCCCTAGATTGCATTCGAGTACCGTTTCAGCTCACTCAGGGGGTTTAATTTGGTGTAAAACTAGCAATTTCTAAAGGGAAAAATAATCTAATCCAAAATCTCGCACTTTTTTTTCACCCACAATTTGACAGCTTGACTTCGCTGCTTGCAATAGCAAATATCGTATCTAGTTCCACAGCAGATACGACAAGTTCTGATGAAAGCAGCGAAATTTCGCAAGTCCTATACGCGTATGTATTCAAAATATGAAAGGTCAGCCGGGTTGGTTGGTTTCGATCGGTTTTTCTCAATTTTCTCGCGCTTTCTGCCGAATTTCCAGGTGAAATTGCATTTATTTGCGACCAGGAAACGACGCCGCGTTGAAAAATCACAAATTCGCCAAATTCGTGATTGAAACAAATAAATTACGAATTTGTGGAAAAATAAAATAAATCCGTTAAAGTTCAAAAGAAAATACGTTAACACTCCATGTTTTCAACACACGCTTTTTTTTAACGTTTTTCCTAGTGTGTTTCTGTAGGTTTCTGCGAGTTTTCCACGGATTTTCTGGGTGCAAAAAGAAACCATAGCATTTCTTCTTACATTCACAGGGAGATTTCGATTAATATAAGGTTTTCTTTTTTGATACTGTTACGTGAGCCACAAAAGTCCCAACGGTTCCTGTTGGATGTGAGAAGTGGGGATCGGCGATAAAAGAGGGCACCATGCTAAACGGTGTCTCTTTGTGCCAAGTGAGAGTGCCGAGTACACAGTTTCCGTGCCGTGTGTAGCACTGTGGGGGCTGTGGAAGCGCCCCCGTGCTTTGTACCCATGGAAGAGGACCCAATTCCTTCCTCCGACGCCCCCAATGCGTCTGTCCGCCGTGGAGAAGCCTCAAACTCCCGGCGTCTACGAGGCACAGCTGCGACGTCCCCACCGACGCCTTTAGCACAACCTCCGGACGTCCCAATCTGCCACCGAGTGATGGAAGCGCCCCCGTGCGACCCTGCACTCCTCACGGAGATGCGTCGCCTGGCTACCAGCCCTCCTGGCCCGACTTTGGAGCATTTCTACTGGCCACTGACAACGCCCAGACGCGCCCGCGTGGTCTACGAGAGTTACGTCCCCTCGACGCCCCATAGACGCCACGCCGAAGGAAAGGGAGCCCTCCTACCTCATGTGGGGGTCCCAGTGAAGCCCTGCCAGTCACGCACGCACGTAAGTCGCCTCTCAGTAATTTATGCCCTTCCGGCATTTGGAGAGTGAGACGGCGCGATTGGAGAAATATTTGAATGGAATGACCGTTGGACAGTGCCTGCCAAATAAATGTGAACGCGATAGAAAAATTGTGTTGTGGCTTTCACCCTGCATGTCCCTGATCGTCCTGACGGTGCCCCCAATCTCGTAACAATACTTTTCTTTGCGCAAATCTTGCACCAATCTTGTCTTTTTTCTTCCCTGAAGTAAATAAAATAAACAGAAAGTCAACTTTTAATAGGGCTTACTTCCTTACTTACCTAATACCTCCTCATTAGGCAATGTTGAATCTTCACGAGGAAGGCCCTCGACTGAAACTCGTCGGAGAGGGAGTTCTAGGGGTACCTGAAGACGATATACGTCGTCATGGCCACAGGTCAGCGTCAGAGCAATGACTGGAAATCGTCAACGGCGAAGGTCTTTTGTGTTGACCCTACTCCACAGAGGGTTTGTGGACACATAATTAGAATCTCAGTTCAATCGAAAGTTTTATTAGCCTCATTTTTGGCTTTCCTTACACATACTTTTTATCTCTATAAAATTTTATTTGCATAACGTGAATTTTTAAGTCACGACGTTAAAAGTAAAAATGAATAGACTCCTTTCTCCAACCAGCTATATTTTTTCCACTTTTTTTACATCAGATACGAATAAAATAAAATAAATTAGAAAGAAAATAATCTAAATGATAAAATGCAGATAAATTCAACACCTATACCTACGTTTTTTCTTCCTATTTCCCTTTGGAAAAGAAGCACCTCCATCCCACATGAATGTTTCCTCCATACCTACATGATATATCAAATCAAAATCAAATCAAATTGTTTTATTCATTCCACCATACCTAATTACAATCAAATTCTATTCGATACAATAATTGATATACTGGAAGATACACAGCACCGAAGTTCGTTGACTTGTTTGGTGCTGGAGATTGCAGATGTCGTCATTATCAGTGATGGCATCCGCGTTGATCACTCCACTCCATCCACTCCTTCAATCAATCAGATCCTCCCCCTTCTGGGGACAGTTAGCGTAGACACAACAGATCGGCATTAGCCAGCACAGACACATCGGGAAGCAGCTCCTCATTCCCAGACAGATGTCACCGAGGGGGTGCAGAAGGTGGCCGTTTAGACCACAGAATTTTTCGCCAATTATGGCTCAATCAGACTCCAGAACTTTCAGAAAGGCACAGTTGCCTCAAAATTGGGAAGGATAAATTTTGTAGAAGAGATAGGAAAGAAGGAAAGAAGGAAACACGGGCCAGTGCGGCAAGCCGCAGCGGGAATCGAACCCGCAACCTCGGCCGGGAATGGCGTGGTGTTGTGTTTTAACTCACTACACCACCGAGGCAGTTATAACCGATACAGTCATGTAGGGTAATTTAAGAGGAAGTCTCGCAGCTGCTTCTCTTTTTCATCCCTTCCTCACCTTTCTTGTTAACAGAGCGAACTGCACAGCAGCGGAAATTCCCGGCTCTGTGGCAGGGTGCCGCTTCCTCAATTCTCTCTCCCTCTCTCCCTGTCCCTATTTACACCGGAACCCTAAATGGATGAAGAGCTGCTGTAAGTACGAAGAAAGAGGAGTTGTTTGGTGGTTGAAAAGAAAGTGTATGAGAAACATTTTCCAAATTAATTTATTTTCCTCTCTCCTGAGTTCAGAAGTAAATCTTCCATTGTCTATATTTTATTCTTTTGTTCTTTTAAAATAGTATTTCTCATTTTTTCTGAAATCTCAAAATGTTTTTTTTTCTGTCTACAAATATTTTTTTTCCACAAAAAGATGTTTTTTTGTATTTAAGCGAAATGTTCTGTTTGTATGAAAACTTGGTGATTAAAAATGTTTTTATTGGGAAATTTAAAAAAAAACGCGAATTTAGATGATTTTTAAAGGATTGATTTAATCCATCCTTTTGCCCAAAAATGTTTACGTACAATTTCCAAAATTCTTCGACAAATGTGTATTTTTTTAATGTGGGAAAACACGAATTTATGGCATGAAATTTTACATTTTTTATAAATTCTCACTTCTATTTCTTTCAAATTTAATCTATTTTTTTCATTTTGTTGTAAATATGTATGTGAATGAAATACACATATGACGTTTTTTTTTCATTAATAATCCTTTATTTTCTCTAATTTTGCTGATGATTTTATGAGCAAAAATATGCTCATATCGTCTTTCTGGGTGTCATTTTTTTTATTTAATTCTTCTTCTTTAATAAAAACGGTCTTATAAACTATATGTTATTTTTTATGAGTAGTTTTGCATTTCTTTTTTTCATCTTCTTCACAATATATATTCACTTTGTTCTTTGATTTGTGAAATAAGCATTTAAAAAAATCTTCTTAAAAAAAACGAGATATTGTTGAAAGGTTTTTTAATAGAAAAAATGATATAATGTTGTAATTTTTATTGCCATTAGTCAATTTTTATTTATTTTTTCTTGTTTCTAACGCAAAAAATGTTCCGTGTTTTATATTCTAGGGAAAAAAATAACTGAGAATACCAATTCTATATGTATATACTTATATATTCTCAATGTTTCCGTGTCTCTACTTAATCCTTAATTAATATTCTTCTTAATTTTTTTTTAAATGTATTTTTCTTTTATTTTATGTGTTGGTAATTCTGTGTAGAAGAGATGCTAAATATTACAGGGAGTTTCTTGTTTTATTATAATGAAAAATTCAACCTTTTTTCGACTATTTTTTTTTTGTTCAACTTACAAAATAAAATATAAAATAAATCCAAGAGATAGGTGTTAATGAATTAATTTAATTTCCCTTTTAAATAAAAGCTTGTTTTGCTCTTAATTATAAACCCAAAAAATGTTTTTTTATTCTCTTTTTTAATTAAATACTTTTTTTTTTCATTTTAATAATGAAAGAACAGTTTGTACATTTATTAGGTTTACTTTATAATTCCTTATTTACTTTCTTTAACTGGGTGATTTTTTTTTATTATTTCTAATTTTTCTTTTTCATTTCAATGAACGTCAAAATGTGATCTATTTCATCTTTTTGTTTTTCTTTAATTAATCTCTATACAAATTGTCCAATACAATGATTTTTCTTTTATGATACTTAACATAACTTTGTTTATCTTTTTAGCTGTGTTTCTTTCAGACACAGCTTTTGTGTACCGAGCAAAATCGAAAGTCGTCAGATCGGGCTCAAACTTGGGATGAGCACGAATTAGGGTCCCCACATTCCAAAAAACGTATGCGCCAAAAATTTTTTTTTCCGGCCGGCCGTCCGTCCGTCCGTCCGGCCGGATCATAAACTTAAATTGCAAGAGAACGGTGATAGATAGAGACTTCCGGTAAACGGCAAAGTTTAAATATCGACCTGAAGAAATCCGATTATGATGTCAAATTTTACCCCCCACCCCTCCGTCCGCCATTTTGAATAACCTCAAAATTTTGTTTTCGCTATATCTCAGCCCCTGTAAAAGATAAAAATCTGAAATTTTGATATGTTGTAGGGGCCATCAAGAGCTTTCCAACGATACCTCATTTTCGAAAATCGGTCAAGCCGTTTAGTCAATATGGCCGCCACAATTTTTCATCGAAAATCGACCATAACTCGAAAACGGCGTGACCGATTTTGATCAACCCGGGCTCAAATGAAAGCTCTCAACAAGCCCTACAACTCTCTAGAACATCGGAAGTTTCAAAAGTGACCGCTAGGGGGCCAATAATCAAAAAGAAAATTTTCGATGAGTTTTCGATGAATATTTCGAAAACGACGACATAAATTTTTTTCATTTTTTGATATGTTATAGCTGACTATATTATCTAGCTTCATGCCAAAAATGAAGAAAATCTATGGATCCGTTCTCGAGATATAGCCTTCCAAAGTTGGCATGTCATATCTTGGGTTCTACAAGTCCGATCTTGATCAACTCAAGCGCAAATGAAAGGTTTCGTAAATCTCTACAAATGTCTAGAACATTGCAATTTCGAGAAATGACCGCAAGAGGCGCTAAAATCAAAAACAAAGTTTTCGAAAATTTCGAACTCGAATTGTTCGAAAATGGCTACATACATTTTTTTCATTTTTCGATATGTTATAGCTGACTTCAAGACCTTTCAAACAAAAAAAAAATTATGAAAATCTATGGATCCGTTCTCGAGATATGGCCTTCTAAAGATTTCTTAGGGTATGACTTTTCAATTTTTCCCGACTTTGCGCGTATTTAAGTTAATTCGCATTCTAGTTTGCTCTCACAAAATTGGTACACTGAAAGAAACACAGCTCCCGTAAGCTTGGTCAGCTTACCAGTACATTTTTTTCTTAGTTCTTGCACACAAAAAAATGAGATGGAATATTTCTTATGCAACTGTTACAAATTAATGTTTTACATATTCTTTCATTTGTCTAATGCTCTATATGCAATTAATTTAAATATTTACCATTAAATTATTCTTTTTGTGTATTTTCTTCTTTTTTTTCTCTTTACTTCAACCACACGCTCTCAATTGGCTTGTTTTTTTTTCTTTTTAAATGATTCCTTAAAGATTTCTCAAAATCTGTCTCTTGAGGATATTTAATTAAAAAAAAAACATTTTGGTAGTGCTTAAATATTTCTCTTTCTCATGAATTAAGCTGAAGAAAAGTACAAATTTCATGTTGTTTAGGTGGGTTGATTGCATTCCTATTGTTCTCTTTACATACAAATGTTTTTCATTTAGCTCCATTCATCACAAATGAAGCATTTTCCTGCGAAAAATTTGTCTCATAAACAAGGACATTCGCAAGTCAATAGGATTATTTTAGCACGATCAAAGGACGAATATTTTTTTTTCAATCTATCCCGACACGCCCCCACCTTTTTTTTTCTTGGATAGCAACCATGTGAAAAAGAAAACGCAAGAAAACACAGTACAATCCAGCAGACCCCCAAAATCGACCACGCATGCGATGCACAAAACCATTTTCATCTAAGTAATACGTAATAAAAACACATTTTCTCTTTTACAATTTATTTTTCCTTTTAAAAATAATTTTCATAAGTAAGATTTGTATAAAAAAGAATTAAAAATAACCTTTTTAATCTATTTTTTTTTTCTTCTTGCTTTGAGTTTCCATCAGATTTTATATGTTTTTTTATCTTCTTCATATAATGCTTTCTTCATCAACGAAAACCTATTTTATTGTTTTCTTTAGTGATTCGTCAGTGTACACAAATAAAAATTGAAAAAAAAAACATCTCTATGTGATAAAAGTCACACTAAAATTTCCATTTAAGACATTCTGTGAATTTAAGTCAAAAAAAAAGTTCCTTATTGATAGGTTTGTGTTTTTTTTAAGATTACTAAATACCCATGATTTTATTTTATTTTTTTCTTTCATTTTTTTTTGGGTGGGCGGGCAGGAGATGATCTGCTGTTCATGTACTGGCATTTCACAACATTCATTTACTCTCTTCACTCCTTATTTTTCTTCTTTTATTTTCTTTTCTCTCTCTTATCTTCACTCCCTCTCGATGGTGATCGTCTTGTATATAATGATCTCTTATAGTGACATTTCTCCTCTTTTTTTTCTTTTTAATTACATTCATTCTATTTATAATAATTCATTCAAATTAAAAATTTGACAATTTTTTCATTATTTTCTCTACAAAAAAAAATAAAGTGATTACTACAGATTGAATTTAGTATATCTTTGTTTGTTTTCTCTCATTTACAGAAAATTTGATTTTAAAAAAAAAATTAAAACTTTATAGTTACATTTTTTTGTTTTATGTTGCTGCATTTTTTTTCCTTTTAAAAATGAACAAAAAAAATCCTGTTGATCTGTTGAATCCATCCTTGATGTTGGGTTTGTTCAAATTTTCTTTTATCCTCGTCAGAAATTGTAATTAAAAAATTATACAACACACTGCACTCACAGTAGTCGAGAGATAAAATAGTCTATATATATTAATTGTGTTCGTTCAGTCACTGCACTTAGCCTTTTTTGCTAAATCGAGGCCATTACGCGTCCTCCTCACCATCAATGTCTTCCTCTTCATCATCCTCTGGATTGTTTCAATTACCAAAATTTCAATTTATAATTTTGGTTCATTTTTTGTCGATGCATTTTTGGGGTGTTTGTGAAGATGCAAATTTGTGCAAATTGGGGGAAAATAAATAAAAGAGAAATAAATTAGAAAATAATTTTTTATCAACAGGACGTTAAAAGAAAGTTTTCTTCTTCCCGTTGTGTCCTTTTTTTAATGGAAAAATTATAGTTTATCTAAGAAAAAATTGAAACTCACCTTCACCAGCATCTTCACCGTCATCTTCTTCGCCATAGGGAAGGTCATATTCCTCATCAGCATCATCCTCATCCTCAACCTCCTCACCCTCATCCTCGACCTCCTCCTCATCATCACCACCTCCATTCTCCTCCTTTTTCGACTTTTTCGCTTCTACAGGTTTTTCCTACAAATAACAAGTATATAAATATTAAAATGATTGCCTATATTTGAAACAAATATGGGATTAATAGTTAATGAATCCGGTAATATAAAATGGATAATGAAGGACCAAACCTGTTCTGAATGTTAGTAGAACTTCCACACTGATTCCTTTTCTTTCAAACACAATTTAAACAAGAACACTGAATTAGAATCTTGATATGGTTATTGATACCAATATTATCCATAATGGGTATCATCATGATACCCATTAAAGGAACAAACTATAAGGCCAAAAAAAAGAACAATCCGCCTCTGGATTAACAGATTTGTATAATATAAATATCATTTTCGGATGTGTGTAACCACACATTGTGGAAGCTTTTTTCCTCCTGCCAACCACTCCAAAAAAAAACATCATTTAGCCATTGCATGAGGTATCAACTTCAATCCATCATATACATCATCATCATCCAGGTGGTAAGCTTTTGTAAGAAATTAAAGAAGCCAGCAGTTGGTGAACTTTCCAAATGCGTCTCCGACACCGCTTACAAATAATAATTCCCCTTTTCTGCCGGTGTTACCTAACCTCTTCTTCTCTCTTCCTTCTTTACACACTCACACACCACAAATTCCATATTCTCATGATCACTGAATAGGAACCAACTAATGAATTTATTTTATTATATATTTTAAAGTAAATTAATTAATGAAATAAATATAATTCTTCGTCCTTTTATGCTCTCGACTTTATAAGATTGTTGCATAATTAATGAAACAAACATAAAATTGATATGTTGAAATCCAATATATTACTTTCAAGACTTTCAAGAACTTTCCATTGATTACTGGATAAACTTCAAAAAATAGAAACCGTTTGCAATCATTCTTAGAATTGTGTGTGCATTTTCAAGTGAGAAGGCAATAATATTGTCGGTGGGACTCTTGAGAAGGCAACCATGTAGAAAGTCTGTGAAATTTTCATTGAGAATATAATCTTATGTGGTTTTTAGGTAGGTATAGAATACCAAAACCCCCCAAGTTCTCTCCCAATCAAGTAACGCCAGAGTGAGATCTTTAGATTTTGTGCTTGGCGTCAGGCGTGCTTCTCATACCTCCTCTTTTTTCTCGACTTTGCTTTGCTTCCCTCCAACGAATTTTCACACGAAATTACATTTGTATTTGTTAGCTTCACATTCACGCATACAACATATTCACCACCAACAACATACAGAGAGCCTAAACATATTCTTTTCCATACAGAAGCATAGAAATACGAATGAGATGTAGAGAGAGAGAGAAAAAAGGGAAAATTGGACGCGTAGTACGTAGAAAAGACAGCGCGTCATGTCGTGTAAAATTTATGAATTGCGCATGCCGGTAACACATCTTCCCTTGTTATGCTAGCTTTGCTATATACATACTTTTCCACATTGTGTGCGATGAGTGGGAAAAAGCTTTAGTTATTCCCATCTTACTCCTGCAATCTCTTTCTCTCTATTATGATGATGAAACAGCTTTCTATCTTATGCCTGACCCCACTACCTAACTCTCTACAGCAACATTCTACACTCTATATTATATTCCCCTCAGTTTTGTCCAATAACAATATTCTAAATCTTTTACTCTCTAAATATATACTTGTTTTTCTCACACAATAATGGCTTCCCAAGAACCAACCTAACTACCTATATCAACCACACTTAGTCTTTCAAATAAATCAGTTGAGCTTTATTCGAGAGATTAACGCTGTATAGCACATAGTCTATAGCTGCCATATTATTAAATTAAAGAAATAAAGTAAAATGAAAAACAAACAAACTTATAATAATGAAAAATTGAGTATGGAATCTACTGAGCAAGACCATTTTACTTTAAAATCAATACCCCAGACAAAACTCCTGCACCCAATAAAATTTCACCCTCAGCATTTCCGCCTTCCATCATGAATATCCGTGAAGCGCAACATTAAAGCTCATGACTTGGCACGATACGCCCGTACATACTGTACAAACTCCACTCTCTTCACCGTAAAAAAAAACTCTCCTATAAAAATTCCTACGATTTCTTTCAAAATGTCATTTTACAGTGTATTCGTTGTAGCCATACAACACAGCTTGAGGATACACGGGGCGGGACTTTCAATCCTACCAATTCCCCATCATCAGCGGAAGCATCAACCCATCTCACTCATTCACCCGGACACTCTATCCGGATCCCGTTTTCACTATAAGGTGTGGACTTGGAATGAACGAACAGAAAAAAAGGGGAACAAATCACCTCTAGAGAGGTCCCGACACACCGAATTCCCACCTATATTCATCTCTTTCACTTTTACTGCTAGGTTTATCATCTCTAGGTTCTCTTGTGTGATATATATTTTACTTTATTCGAGAATGGGATCGAAAGTAGAAGGGGAATTTGACTCACAACTCAATGATTTTAATACCTCTCCAATAAAATATATACGCGCAATTTTCATACTTCTTTTTCTATGTTGTTTTTTTTTAACATTTGGCTTGCTGTGCGTGTATGATCGATTGAAAGGGAAAATCTGCTATTGAGACGCCGCAACTTGGCGGTACATACATACATTTAAATTGCAACATGGTTAAGTGTTGAATGCCTAAGTTCAAAACACGTGATGCAATGTCTATAACGCATGGGAGAAAGAGATGAATAATATGGAGGTATAACGGCGGCTAAGCGTTAATTTGTGACGCCGCCTGTGTGTGGTATTTCCAGTTCTAAGAGATTAAGAAGAGAAGCAACATAAGACGCCGCAAAACTCACACATACTCAACATATTTTTTAGTACATACTAAATAAGTAACTAAAATGAGAATTGGTGGAGTAAAGAGTTGTTTAGATTACCGGAGAATGAGATAAATGAATACACATTCACAATTCCCTTATTTATTCTCTTCTCCTTTCTTATAAAATACACTCTTATACTTTTGTGCAAACACCTCCCAATCTTTTTGCTCATATATACATACACTTGACTTGCTTAATCTCCCGATATGTATGTATGTAAGATAGAACATTGTAGGAGAGAGAGACAATTCAAATTACGACGGACTTTTTAACGACAGCGCACCAACATTGAGTCTAATATAGAATTTATGTTTAAGTTGAAAAGAGATAGATACCTTCTTCTATGTAACATCTATAACTCCTAAGTTCACCAACGTACATTTTTCATTATTCCCCATCATCATTCTCAATTTCCCGGGCATAGAAAAAAGACAGATTTTCCGAAATAGCTCTCCATCCTATTTTCAGGGTTGTGTGTACATATCACCCTTAATAGGTAACCTTATTATCAGCACATCGATGACCTTTTGACCATTTCACGCTCCCCCTCATTACACCTCTCTTACAAACATTCCCTACACTCCTATGCTTTTACAGCTAAAAAAAAAATTGATAATTTGCCTACAAATCATTCCAAATCATTGAATTGATGATAATTTCATTGTTCTATTTGAGAAAATTTTGAAAAATTCGTTAAAAAATCGTTTATTATCTCACAAAAAGTGATACCTAAAGCTCTACTATAAAGCAACTTGTGCGGGAGTTGATAGAATCATAGGGAATCTAGCACAATATTTACACGCAACCACATGCTTAGTTAACGATTTACAGCTAAATGTACTCCTAGGTAGATTATATATTTAATTGCTATAGGAGAGAAGAGAGAAAAAAAGGAATAGTGATGTACACTAGTCACGCTTTTCACGCGCCAATTTCCCAACAAATATCGACAGCCGCCTCACAGCGACATTCACACAATATTTTCTCTCATCCACCCGCACATTTTTACAATAGAGAGGCATACAGAAAGCTCAAGTGTGTGGCGAAAACAATATACTAAACATCTACAATTTCCTCCAGACAATGTGATTTTTTTCTTTAGCTGGAATATCAAGATGTTGAAAAATACATTGTTTTGTTTTACACAACTTGATTACAGAATTTATGACAACTCCATTTATCTACCCTAATACTTGATAATTCATCTTAATTGATATCCTAACACTGATGCCTGATTTATGTAGTAGTACACATCCTAGCTATATATCCTCGAAAACTGCTGGTTTACAAATGAACAGTTGATGTACACAACGTCCAGAACAATGTTATTGATTGGTACCAAATTGTTACATCTGCAATTGAATTGATTTTGAGTGAATATTGAAGATACATTTTGAATTATCTTACATACTAATTTTCTACTACTAACTACATATTAAAAATATCCTAAACATATATTAGTTATAACTGTGATGAAGACATTATCAGGTACATCCGCAGTAGTGACAGCCAAGTGTATCCTTGTAGTTCTCAAGTCAGAAGGTTCTACGCTGATTTCCATCTCATTTGATAGTTATCCATTAGCAATAATTTCTCCAGGACATTTGCACGATTACATTACATTAATCAATAGTTAATCAAACTAAAGATTAGAGGTGACTCTATGTTGATATCAAGTAGACCACAACAACAATCAGTCAGTGGAAAAAGCATTTTCCTTTTATCTTTCATATGTCACACAGTGTGAGACTTTATAAGAGACGCTGGTAAAGCAGAAAAGCATTTTCCGTTGAAAAAAGAAAAGCCCCCATTTTCCCTCGTCTTCTGCACACACATAACCTGGAGGAGGATGATCGAAAATGACGCCAAGCCAAAATGAGAGGAAAAACTTATTTTTCTCTCTCATTCCCTTCACACAGCCAGTCTCTCCCCCTCTCGTGAGTCCATTCAACTAGCCATATATACAACAATAAAATACAACCATTCCTCGACTCTTATATATCCATTTTCTTCACACACGCTCTCCCTCTCATTTGCTCCCACTCTTTTTTTCCCAAGTAAGCACACACACACACACATACACTGTGGGACATATTATGAGTGAATTGGAACACAAAATTGTCCTAATTCTTCATCGTAGAACAACCATTTTCTATCCTATAATAAGTTAGCTTTTCCCACAAAAGCCTGAGGAAAAACTAAACATCGAAGGTCGTAACTTTTCCCTCTTGCGAAGAAAATACGTTGAATGAGCACATGCCACACACAATTTTCATGAGGAGGCAAATAACGCGCGCGGCATCGCCGCCATGTTTCTTTTTGTCCATTGAAAATTTCTCAACTGAAGCACCTAATGTATGAAAAAAAAATCCAGCAAAAACGTTGATTTTCCACCAAGGTCATTGAAAAATTCAAATTGAAGATTCTACACACACAGACGCCGAGAGATCTAGGGTAAGCTAGCGTAGATTTTGCAAAATGGGAAGAGTTTAAAGAAGACGACGCGTGAAGACGGGGGACGCTCTCACAGCATTTTCTCAAGAAGAGACGCTTACCTCAAAAATCAGACAAAAAACCGGCCGGCTTCGCAAAAAATAAGTCCCATCGCACTCTTCGTTTGCACATTTTTTTTTCTTTTCGGACATTTTTTGGAGGGAAAATTTTTGAAGATATTTTTTTTCTCCCTAAAAAACACAATCACACATTTTTCACACTCACGCCAAAAATGCGAAATTTGCTAAAAACTAAGTGATTTAAAAAAAAAAAAGAGAAAAAGGGGGATTGTGGGTGGTGTGAAAAAGGGAAAACTCACTTCTGCCGGCCTTTTTGTGCCTTTGATTTCCTTGGCTTCGGCGGCTTTTTCATTTGTCGTCACATTTTCCACCGCGACTTCGCTATTATTCTCTGTTGAACTCATGTTTGTTGTTGTTTTTTTTTACAAGTAGAACTTTAACTTGATTTTTAATATGGGATATTTTGTAATTAAATTAATACTTTTTTTTTCTTAATATTTGAGAAAAGAGTAAGATTTTTTTCCAAACTTTTTCTCTTCTTTTTTTCTTTTCCAGTGAAGTGAACTCGACGAAAGCTAAAACACGACTGAGCTCCTACCACAGATTCTGCAGATGGCGTACCCATCGTTGGAGTCCCCGCGGACCGTGCCGGCTCTATTTTTGATTTTTCCTCATCCGGACATTGGTTTTCCCTATACCATGGATATACGAAAAGAAAGCTGGGATTTTCCTGCATTTTATCATGTAATTTTCAATTAATTTGGGCCATTGAATAAAATCTTAGGATGCTGATAAGAGGGTTTCGAGACTATAATTGTCCGTTGTGGTGAGTATAGGCGATGATTTGAATTCACCATGCACAATGACAATGTGTCGAGGTGACTTCCGGCGGCCAATTTGCCAACCTTTTTGACATCAAACTTGTGAGGAAACGTGGATTTCACAGGAGTTTATCAATAGAAAACTCTAGGAAAAATGGTAATTAAACATTCCTTTTCTACACTAATTCATGCTCAAACAAATAAAGCTTCATTTAGTTGTGGAAAATCACAATTTTTGTGAATATTTTCCATGTTTTTGAGCATGTTTTGTACAAAGTGAGGTTAAACGTTAGAGAATCTCATTGATTTTGTTTTTCCCCCAAAAATTCCAGGTGAACGTTCCCAAACAGAGGCGTACCTTCTGCAAGAAGTGCAAGGTTCATAAGCTCCACAAGGTGACACAGTATAAGAAATCCAAGGAGCGAAGAGCATCCCAGGGTAGACGGCGCTACGACAGGAAGCAACAAGGCTTTGGCGGTCAAACGAAGCCCATCTTCCGGAAGAAGGTCTTTTAAACATTTCGCATTTAATAATCAAAAATTACTTTAAAAAAATATTTCATTTCCTTACAGGCAAAGACAACCAAGAAAATTGTCCTGCGTATGGAATGTAGCGAATGCAAGTTCCGGAAACAAACCCCCCTGAAGCGATGCAAGCACTTTGAATTGGGTGGCGACAAGAAGCGGAAGGGACAGATGATTCAGTTCTAAACTGTGTTGTAAAAAAATAACACACGGAAACGGAGGGCAAATAAAAGAAATTTGTCCATTTGCAAAAAAAGAACAATTTTAATCATCAAATTCTACAGGTTCTTGATACTGCACTCCATCCGGTAGAATCCTATTGGGGTCACTGGAAAAAATTCAAGAGATTATTTTTTGATTTGTTTTCTGGGAGGAAGTTCATTTTGATGGGATTTACTCGAGAATATCAGGATTAAGGCCTTCTGCATTCATTTTTTGCTTCACAGCTGGTGGTGGAACACCAAATTGGACCATTTTGAAGTACTTCCTGTATCTTGTGTCCTCACAAGCTCGTACTCCTACACACTCTTCTGGAGCATCAACTGTTTCCTGTTGTGGTTCCACTTCCTCAATTTCTTTCACTTCTTCCGGATGTTCTTCATTTACAACCTGGCGAGGAGGTTCTGCGACTTTTTCAGTATCTGGCACTGCCCCAGGTATGCCAGGGATTGATGCTAACTTCGTGAAGGGAAGGAAATTATAAGAAAGTTGGCGGAAACATGCAAAATGATCTTATTGAGATACTTACTTTGTTCTCGAGGATTGCCAGGGAAGCCTCGACCTTCTGCAATTTCGTCTCGAATTCGATGAACTTTGACTCACATTTTATCACAAATTTATTCAAAAACGTCACCGTGCTCACAACAAAGGTATTAACAAAAGCAAGGATGCGTTTTTGGTGAATTGGGGGCACCTGGACACAAAAGAATTCTTCAAAACATTCCCGGAAATTGAAAGGGAATATCTCCAGTAGTGGGGATGGGTATCTCACTTATTCAATTTACTGGTACTCACCTGACTCTTGTCAATCTGTTGCCCCAAAACTGCAAGGTCTCCTTCATCCATTTAACAAAATTATAACATTTTTATCATAATAAATTTTAACATTTTGTTGTTTTTGTCTTTTTTTGTCATGTGTGCTTTCTTTTGTATCCACTATTGGCGCTGCTGTCGCAATTCTTTTTCATCGCATTATCTTTTGTCCTGAAGTATGTCTAGGAATGTCACACGACATGGACAGTTTCTTTGAGAAAAAATAATTTTCTTCATTTTCTAAGAAGAGAGTAATTTGCTGGTATTTTAGGTTGGTATTATGTGCTTTTTTTTCTTTGTTTTTAAGATGAAAAGAATATTAGAAGATTTATTAAGCATCCTTGGTGGGAGACATCCATTTTCAGTTTAAAAAAAAACTAATTTTGATCAAATCGAATGTAATGCAATTTTTGAAGCTTTTCCTTTATTCTCAATAAAAAATTGCGTTCTATAATAATTTAATCTTTTCCTTGCCAAATTACCCAAATTAACCAGATTATTATGAAACAAAAAAAAGAGATCTTGGCGTCGTAGCGTTTATGAACTTACAAAAAAAAATGGCGGACTGTAAACAAAGGATATTTTTAAAAGTAACCGTTAACTTGATAATGGTGGTAATGGCTATGTACTACTGATTTATAATATCTTTGCCTTTGCCCTTAAGACCTTCATATGCTTCAAAAATAACAAAATCGTTTGTTCTTGGTTTTGTTTTTCCAAAATCATGTAAAACTTAGATCAGATCGTTTCATGTTGCTCCTATTCACCCCATTTAGAGGTACTTGAAAAATCTACAAAGTTGCTTTGTAATCTCAATTTCTCATACACACGCATTTTCTCCTTTTATATATTTTTTAAAGAAATATTTAGGGAAATAAAAATTGTTTCGTCCCACTGATATAATAACTCATTGAGATATCATCCTTATCGGGAGACTCAAGAGACCACATAAAACACCTGCGCGCTTTAAAGTAATCAAAAGATGATAAGGCGAATCACTTTTATTTAAGCAAGACATTCGCTTATCCAATATACTCATTGCTGAAAATTCTTTTAATTAAAAGACCGCAATTGTAATGAAATTATTTTGCACGTTTTGTCCACATTGTCTTCATCTAAATAAAAAAATGTGAAAGAAGCAATAATAATTTTAGATTATTCATTCTGAAAATAATCAACAGCTTTCTTCGAGTAAAGTTAGTCAACATACACACGGTACGTTGATAAGAAAACTTTTCCTCAAAAAATCCGAATGACCTTCTGAACTCAACCCGGAGATAGAGAATTTTTTATTGTCTCCTAAATACTCTGAGAAAAGTGGTAAGATTAATTAGTAAAGTTACTCATTTTAGTCATCAAAGCATAATTTTTCAACACATATTTGTAAAAGTTATTACTTTTGCTTTTTTAAGGGTTTTAAGCTTTTTAAAATCATTTAATTCAATAACGACAAAGCTGCAGTTGAAATAAACCTCGTGGCGCAATAAAATGTTTACTTCTTTGCCTTCTTTGCAATTTTCTATTCAATTTCATTTTCAAGGTTTAAAACTGTGCAGAATTTAGTATCAAATAAAAAGTGAAGGTGAACAAAACCTTTTTTTTTTAATCAAAAGTATTAATGATATGCTAAAGAAATGACATAGGCCTGAACATAGGTATTTGATTATTTTTGATATCTTTGACATGAAGCAAAAGGTATTAAACCCGAGTCGAGTTTTCTTCTAGTTGAAAAATCCATTACCTGTGTTAACCCATTTTGCTGCAGTTTATTTTTATAAATCTTACAAAATGCAAATTATTATTGTTATTAACACTTGGAGGACCAAAAATTCTAACCTTAAACTTTGATCTCAATTTTCTTTCAAAAAGAAAATGTTTTTCAGAATTTCTTTTTAACGAATTTGATGTAATTGAACTTGCCTACACATAAATGTAGAATTTATTACAATAAGACAGATAGATTTTATACTGGAACGATTTAAAAAAAAATGGCAGCGATTGCCAGTTTTGTCCTCTAGTTTTAAAGAAACCAAAAATAAATCATAGAAAAGAAAAAAGAAAAGAAAAACATAGAATTTGTGGGAATATTTCTGTTCTTGAACATTGCAAAAAGATTGATTGATGTATTTTGCTGATGTTTGCAGATTTTTATCTACAATTTGTCCTTAATGCCTTTGATGTCTTTGCAGGTGTCCCAAGACTAAACTTTGAAATGGACCTTTTAAAATTGTTTTTGTCTCTTCAAAATTGTAATACTTTTTTTGAACATTAGATAGGGAAAGGTGTGACAAACTAGCGGAAAATAAATATTGACATTGAAATTGAAAAAAAGATATTGAAAGAAATCAAGGAATCGAGATTCTATTTGCCGTACTAAAATTAAAAACTTTTCGCTAGAAGATGCATTTTCACTGAAAGAGACTTAATTTTATTTTTAAGATCAATCACCAGGCGCCCCCATCACGATATGTGGTCAATTTAATTTAAAGTTAATTTTAAAATAAAGCAAAAGTAAAAAGGTTTTAAGCATCATGTATGAAATTCTACAAATTTAGATCATTTTAACCACGTTGTCAGGTTTCTCTGTTATAAGCCATTTTAGGCTCATCCAATTACTAACCCCTTTAAGCCTAAAGCAGCCTAAAATGTGGAAATTAAATAAAATATTATTAGATCAAATAAAAATTATTAAACAATTACAGAACATTAGGCAGACTTCGCAGATCCTATATGACTGAGATATTTTACATTACTCCAATTAACTCCGCTCTCCACTATTTTCTAAACAAGCTTAATAAACAAAATCTTCAAGATCTAGGCAAGATATTTTTTTTCGAAATGTTCAACTTTAAATCGACTTTTTATTTTTTAAATTGTAAGAGTTCTTTAGAAAAAAAATCTTCTATTCTTCTTTCCCGCCAATTTACATAAATAGAGGGTAAATAAGAAGTAAAAAATAATAATCCACTATCAGAAGAAAATGTGTGTATACATGTATGTGGCTCCTATACATAATGTGAGGAGGCCTCGTCGGTCGGTTCAATGGGTTTGGTATCACGCCAGTTCCTCAATTCTCATCAGTTGTGCCAGAGTCGTTCCCTCGTGTGGACAGACAAAGAAGGAGCTCCCGCAGAATCCCTCCACGCACACAGTGTATAGAATAAGTCGCCTCTTAAATAAGGGGACAAAGCAGCGTATTGCAAGACAAAGGACTTCAACAGGACGAACATCCCTTCAGTGCACCAATAGTGTGTTGCGTAGAAATTTTCGACTCGATAAAGATTTTTTTTTGGCGCCGCGTGTGAAGTTGTGGTGGTTCAATTGAAAGTAATAATAAATTTTAAAAGAGCCACAAAAAACAAAGAGGATCATCAGAGAGCTAAAGAGTAGTGGACTTTTAGTGGGAAGATGTGCAAAAATTTCAATAGACAAAATTATCAGCAATTGTGAACAATTTCCTCCACTCAAGTCTTTTGTGGATGAGAGACAGTTCACTTGAGGAGAGAGAGTGAGCGAAAGAATTAACGTATTAATAGCAAGTGAATTGGTTGATTTGTGTCGTGAGTGTGAATGAAATTGAAATCGTAAGTAAAGATGTATTATATATACAGAGAATTCGATTGATTTCCCTTTCGTCCCCCAATTATTTAATTAAGAGCCTACAAATTAAATTTATTTACATTTTATTTATTACCCAAACGGTTGTTAGCCTCATCACGAGTCGCAAAAGAGAAGCAAAAATTTGACATTTTCGTCGTGCCATGTGCTCTTTTGCTAAATAAAATATGCTCGCGAATTTGGCGGAAAGAAAAATAAAAATTGCCGCGGAATAGAATTAATTATATATTGTACGCTTGAGAAGATTAGAAGAAAAAATAT
Source organism: Lutzomyia longipalpis (assembly GCF_024334085.1). Lineage (NCBI taxonomy): Eukaryota > Metazoa > Arthropoda > Insecta > Diptera > Psychodidae > Lutzomyia > Lutzomyia longipalpis. The sequence goes on along the minus strand of NC_074708.1, from coordinate 13,663,471 downwards.
CTCGTGGGACGATAAAATTATTTTTTTGTGGGAAGATATTCTCTTCTAAAACGTGCCCAAAAAAGAATATTCGAAATGATTTTAACTTATGATTTCCTCAAAGCGAAAATGAGAGAGAAATGAAGAAATATTGAGCTGATTGTTTAAATTGAGATTACACAGTGTGATAAGAAAGGCGATCTTTTGCTAAAACTGTGTCTTCGTTATGTTATGTCTTATCAGTCCGTCGAAGTTCAACATTTCTATACAGATAGCAATTTTACACTACATAGCCCCGGAAAATTCATCGCAAAGTATAATGCTAAATATATGTCAACACTCAGAGAAAATTTAGAATTTTTTCCACAAATTTTTGATTTAATTTAAAAAAATTATATTAAAATAAATTTTGGAACTTTGACCTTTAAATATTCGCATTCAATAAGAATTCCAGTGTGAATTTTTAAATTTACAACATCAACTTTTGAGGTGGATTTTTGTGAATAATTTAAGAAATATTTTAAAACTGCTTTTAGGGGAAAAAATTAAAAGATCGTCGACTTTTGAAATTACCAAACTCACAAATTACTTAATCTTGCAGTTGTTGTTGATGGATTAATTTAAATGTTCTTACAAAACGCAGACAAAACAAACAATACGACGTGCAAATATCTCCCCCATTAATGTAATGCTAATTTTGTTATTGTACATTTTAACGGGAAAAATTCTTTGCAATATAATGTTGTCAATATTAATTCAGTATTCTCACTTTATCCGCATCTTGAATAAATCATAACACGTTTAGTGATCAATGCTGCCAAGACATTGAATTGAAGAGATATTGCAAAAAAGGCGCCATTTAACCTTGAGCGAATTTTTTTTAACAGTGTGGTTAAAATTAATGATTTTTTGAAGATCAATGGCATTTAAATGTTTGGCAAAAAAAATATTATTAGCATAAAATGTGGGTAAGATCGGGAAAAAAATTGGTCATATAGTTCTTGTTTTGTTAGACTTTAATCAAACTTAAATATTACCTGGGATTATAATTAATTTTTGGTTTTTTTAAAGGATACGGGAAATATATTTTTATGATTCTATTCACCCCATTTATGAGAAATTCTTTGAGCAAATAATAGAATTTTTCTAACAAAGCTTCAAAACTACCCTCAGTAATCTGATGTCAACCTTTAATTTTTATTTCCTTGAGAATATAATCGTATTTTTTTACGAATTAAAAAAAGTATTAAAAGAAAATTTCTGAAATTTCTCATAAAACTATGTTTAATTTTCCAACATTATGTTGGATATTAATTATTCTTATTTAATGGGTCTTGTGCACAATATATGAAGCTAATCTCTAAAATTAAAACACATCTATAGTCATTAAGTTAATTGAAAAATAATATTGCAAATAAAATAATAAAGCAAATATCAGTCAAAGGTCGCTAAGCACAATGCACGTTATCTCAAGAAAGAAATCATAAAATTACAAACAATTTAAATTAAACTCGAGAAAAGTAGGTTCGATGTTCTTTAAAGAAAATGCGGTGAAAATGTTTGATTTTTTATCAGTTTTAAAATCTTTTTCAAAACTTTTTTTTTCTAATTTTTCTGTAAAAAGCATAAAAAGCTCGGACGGTAAGACGTCATTGTTAGACTATAACCCGGATAAAACCAGAAAAATCAATGCTTTATTAAAATTCTTGAAGATCCGAGAGGAAATTCTAAAAGTTAAAAAAAAAAGATTTTAAGAGTATTTGACAATTTTGAAGCTATGGAAAAAATAATTCAAGAATTTCAATTAAATTTTTAATTCTTCAAACGTTGGGACTTAAAGAAAAAGCATATTTAAATTATTCATTTGCTTATTAAAAATCTCTTATAAATCAATTAGAAACCAATCATATAACACAATGTAGTGTAAAATACTTAATAAGACTCAAATTAGATTAAATTAACATTCTAGCTTCAGACTTGCAAGGCTCATTAATAAATGGGTATACTAAAAATATACGTACATATGTATGTATATAATTTTATGAGCTATTCTTGTATTTATTTAAATTGAACAATTTAAGAGTCTCGACCAGAAAGAAGACATTATTTTCTATTATATTTACGCGCATAGTATGGATGGAGAGCTCTCACACAGTGTTGGTCATATTCTTCTGTCCTTGATTTAATGAGTCAATTGAAATGAATACCTTCATCAATTTAGCCACACATGAGTGTGAAAGAAGAAGAGAGTTCAACAGAATGCAATGCACAAAGAGATGCACTTTATGGGCACATTTTTGTCCACTTGGCTTTTGCCAATGATGATGATGAAAAAAAGAAAGAAATCGGAGATGGGGTCAGTACGATGCAAATATTCTTAATCAATCATTGTAAATTCAATTTAATTGCGCCAATTGGACAGAAGATCCCATTTAGAAAATGGTTTTTGATTGATGGACTTTGGATGCCATTCGGTGATGCTCTTTTTGTTTGCCTATGTAGGGGTTTGGACGAACAACCTCCTCAGAACAAGATCAATCGTCTTCTGTTGGATCTTCTTCAATTCTAATATAATTTAATTCAGTTTCCCGCGCGCATAAACGTCTGGTGAGGAACGGCGCGGCTGTGAAATTGTCAATTAATTGACCTTTTGCGTGGACGCGGTTGTTAGAGGAGGCGCACGAATTATATGCAAAGCATATCTCGCTCCGTGTACAACTGATAATAAGGAGGATCCGTCCAATAAACACGCGCGTAATCATGCCTGATCAAAGGAGACACGACAAGCTCTATTTCCTAATTGTGCGCGGGAGATTGGTGAAGCTACACATATTGAGGTCATGTCCTCAATTGAACCATCTTCGGGAATTCTCCTAATTTTCGCAACATGCAATGCGTATTGTCTCGCAATCGCTCGTGCTGGCAGAAGAAGAAAAAGCAGCACATACAGAGTTTTCTCTGAGTCATACAAATTTGCCGATAGGACTTTAGTAGAGAGAGATATTTTATTGCTCAACAAGATAAAGAGACTTATCAGTAAATACATAATATAGAGAAGTATTGTATATTTGTAAGTGGTTTACAGAGCTAAAAATATTGCGAAGTATGAAAGTGAGAATGGTCATGAAAAGAGTATCCAATTTATCACAATTTTGAGACATTTCGCAAAATCTCAATTGATCAATTGAATTTGTCACAAAATTTCATTTGAAGCTTTTAATCGTTTATTGTTGTTAATTTAATTAAATTTTTGAAGCTCGGATAAGAAGGAATCATTTAAATTGTAGGTTGAATGAGTTGAAAGATGTAATTGTAAAAGATTAATAAAAAAAAAGAAGGATTGAGTGACAGCAAAGTTGTCTGAGGGAAAGTTGTTGGGCAAGAAAGAATCCATATGCCCATACAAAAAAATTAAAAAATCGAAAAAATAATGAATTTTATGGAAAGTTTGGAGTGCTAAAATTTTCAAGAAAGTGAATGATAATTATTAAAAATTTTAACCCGAAGGACTTAGAAAATCATAATTTTCCGAGAACTTTTTAATATTTTTAAACCGAATTTTTAACATCTTTTAATTCTTTTCGGTAGTTGAGTAAAAAGAAGTTTATATGTTTTTTTTTGTAGCTAGAAGTCCAATTTAAATAATGTCCATTAAATATTTCTAAATATCCTTTTAAAAATTATACTTTGAATCGTTTAATTTCTCACAAGAAAAGACGCTAATACGCTAGAGTTTATCAAGCTTAGCGCACAAAGAGTTATCATAATTTAATCTTATTTTGTTTTTATTAATTTTTTTTTCAAATAATGAAAAATTGGTGGAACTTTAATAAATAAATATATAGGGAAATCCCAATATCTATACAAAAGTCTCACGACCAGAGTCCACGAGAAGAATTTCTAGAGCAATGTGCAGACTAAATAAAACAGAAATATGAGAAAGATTAAATGCAAAAATTCTCACAATATTCTCCCCCAATATAAGTTCACATCTCTGTCAGCAAAAAGATCCTTTGTGCTGTTCTTATTTGCAAAATGGCTGAATGTTTGTGTGGTACAATTTAAATAAAATTCCAGTGCATTTGTACTGCAATGCGATGCCAGGAAGTAATGAAGGGAAAATAGCCGAGATATGTGGTGCGATGCATTTCCTCACAATCTGTTGTTGCCTTGTCAATACGCAAGGAAAATGCCCCGTTGGGGTTTTCTCTCATTGATTGGATGCAAAGACAAATGATAAGAAAGTGCCCAGACTGACCTTTCAGCATAGATACGGAATAGAACAGAAAATCTCATCTTTCTTCTCGATTGCCACATAGCTAAACGAGTTGAAGAAATTACATAACAATGCGGGAAATATTTATTTAGGAGATTTATTGTATTTTTTCATCTATTGCAGATCATGCAGATGACGGACTTCTTCAGCAAGCAATGCTGCTTGGGTACAATAGGGTTGATTTTAGCGGGTTTTGGCACACTTTTTGCCATCTTCTGGGTGGATATCTTAGAAACACAAATTATTAATGTAAGTTTTACTTCCTTTTCTACATTCAAAAGTAAATAAAATTTTAAAAATTTCATTAGCTTGATTAAATTAAAAATAATCTAAAATCTCTTTTGAACAGGAATTAAAATTGGCACCAGATACTCGAACGTATGATATGTGGAAGTCCCCACCATTAGATTTGAGTATAGAAATTTATCTCTTCAACTGGACAAATCACGAGGATTTTCTCAACGCATCCTCAAAGCCAATTGTGAAGGAACTCGGTCCGTATGTCTTTACGGAAAAGCCCGATAAAGTGGACATCTCGTGGCACCCTGAGAATGCAACTGTTAGCTTTGGGAAGCTCAGTGTTTTCCACTTCGATGCTGAGAAGAGTAAAGGATCTCTCGATGATGTCATTACATCCGTCAATATTGTAGCTTTGGTAAAAATTTAATCCAGAATTTTTTTTAAATTAATTTCCTTTTTTAAGTTGATTAACGAATTTTCTCTTTGCAGTCTGCAGCAGAAAAGGTTCGTTGGGAGAACTATGTGGAGCAGAAGAAAGTATCATTGGGATTGAGTTTGTACAATCAGGAGATTCATGTGACAAAGACAGCCCGAGAGTTCCTTTTCGATGGCTACGAAGATGATCTTATTGAGGTTGCTAAACAAATGTCGGCATTCTCATCGGATATTGAGGTACCCTTTGATCGTGCTGGATATTTTTACATGCGCAACAACTCAGCCAGTCTCATGGGACACTACAACATGTACACGGGAGCTGATGATATCTCAAAGATTGGCAAAATTGGCAATTGGAACTACGGTCAAAGGACGGAATTCTTCGAAGGACACTGCGGCATGATTAATGGTTCAGCGGGAGAATTCTATCCGCCCTACCTCAAGAAGGATCAAGTATCCTTCTTCTCACCCGACATGTGCCGCACATTGCCATTTGATTTCGAGAGGGAATCCGAAGTGGAGGGAATTTTGGGGTATAAATTCACCGGTGGTGCTAAAACCATTGACAATGGTACCCTCTTCCCGGAGAATTCTTGCTTCTGTGCTGGTGAATGTATGCCATCGGGTGTCCTCAATATCTCATCCTGCCGCTATGGAAGTCCAGTATTTGTCTCCTTTCCGCATTTCTACGCTGCTGATCCTTTCTACCTCGATCAGGTTGAGGGAATCAATCCGTCCAGGGAGAAGCATGAATTCTTCCTTACAATTGAGCCTGTGAGTATCAGTTTCCTTTCAATCTTATACATTTTTTTTTAAAACTTCATTAAGAGGAAAAAAAAATAAATTTTAATTAATTTTCAGAAAATGGGCATTCCATTGGAAGTCGCTGCGAGATTCCAACTAAATCTTCTCATTCGTCCAAGCACAAATGTTGCCCTGTACCAAGAAGTTCCCACCGTTTTCTTCCCCGTCCTCTGGTTCCAACAGAAGGTTCTAATTAATCCCGAAATGGCAGCTGATCTCCGCCAAGTATTGGCTCTACCCACAATTGGGTACATTTGTGCCGGTGTTGCAATCATCTTTGGTGTCCTCCTAATCCTCTGGTTCCCACTCCTTAAACTAATCTGTGGCACAGCTAGAAGTCAACGGGAGAGAGATGTTGAGAGGGAGAAGAGAACTCCAGCGGGTCCAGATGGCTCAGATAGTCCACTAATCTTTACAAATGGCGTTAAAGCGGAGATTAAGACAAAGCCTCATGACAAGGGAAGCTGTGACAAGGAGCCCTACAATTGAATCTGAACACCTCTTTCACCATTTCCATCACACCTCTAGAATTGATGCCAAAGTGTCCAATTTAGCTTTAAAAGAAATGATCACCTCATCTTTCAATTTTTGAAAAATTCTGTATAAACCACAGATTTTATTAACCTTCTGTGCGCCGTGTGTAAAACTTTTGGTTTTGTTGAACTCTATAAGTCTTTTATATATTTTAGAGCAAAAAAATTTTTTTCTTAAAGGAATTGTTACTTTTTCAAATATTTCTTGAGCAATGAAGTACGAAAAATCAATTTATTGCAAACATTTGCATTGTTTTAGCTCAAAATTCTCATTTTTACCACTCTGGCGCTTAATAAGAAAATATAGCTGAGGGATCAGCCATATACCCCTTATGGCGTACGGAGGGTTAAAAGCTGTAGTATTTGGACATATAACCGATGAAAGTGGGATTAACTAGATAGATTTCATAATATAATAACAATTGACAAAGTGATCAAAAGGTGCCCTCCTTTTTTTTATTAAAACACAAATCATTTATAAAAAAAAAGAACTAATTAATAATGATTATAGAGAGATTACAAAAATGTGCCAAAAGACTCAAATGTTACATTTTTTTAAATCATAGAATTTATGAACTTAGAACATAAGAATACATTCCAATATCATAAGTTTGATATAAAATATTATAATAAATTTGTTATGACATGTAGAAGATATTTTTAAAATAAATATTTTAGAAGGAAAAAAACTTATCTGAACGTTGAATTTTTCGAAACGATTGTGCCTACTCAACGGCGTTCCAAATTACGAGAGCGCTTTCAAAGTGTACATATTGAGCTTTTCAGCGTCTTTAGTATGAGCTTTGATAGCTTTTCAAATGAGCTTTCAAATAGCTCAACAGGTGTGGCTCTTGTAACGGATTTGTGGGCAATAAAATTTAAATTTTCCATTAAATTGACGATAAAGTCTTCTTCCTTATCACAAGAATTAAGAAAGAATTAATGGAGGAATGCAGAAAGTATTTGGGACTTTTTGTGGTTGATACATCTTCAGGGAATTTTCTAATCGAAAGAAAATCCTCATGAGATTAATTGAGCATTGTCATGATTTTCGGGGGATTTTTTTCTTCGAATATAGCACAAAGGTATTTTTATTATCTCTTTTAAAATTCGGTTTTATCTTATAAAGTTAAAATTCCTTTCAAGTGATTTTTAGGCCTGTGATTTCTTTCTGAAATTCTAAGCATGATGAGGAACTATGAGTTTTTATTATTTTTTCACAATAAGAAAGATCTAAAATTTATAAGAATTACTAAAAATCAAACTTTTTTGTACGATTTCTATAAAATTCTTGATAAGATTACATTTTATTTTAAATTGTTGGTAATGAATCAATTTTTTTTTTCAAGTAGAAAATAGAAAAAATTGATAAGATATCTCCATTCTCAGTCTTTTGGTATGGACCTATTGTGTTAAAATTGAGTAAGAATACAAGTGAGTCATATTATCTATATTACGAAGTGGTCAGATTATCTTAACTGAGCTTTGTTCTCAAATTAATACACTCAGAAAAAAATCTTCAACTTCCATTCAATTAGCTTTTTTTTTGAGCAAAACTCTTCAAACAGAAGAATTTAATTTTCTTTTTTGCTAAATATATCCACATATTATGTATGTAGATATATCTCTTTTATCTTTCTCAATTATTCATCATCTTATATTCTCATAGCTGGGGAGAAATAAGAAAATTATCATATGCCTAAACTCCACTATTAGACGTCTCTTTCTCAAATTGCCATTTCATGTCTCGCAGCCAGAATGATTGTGCTTCTTTTATTCTTATTCTTGTATTTTGTGTAAAATAAAGAAATAATAAAATAACCATCCGAAAAGAAGCGAATGAAAAATGATCATGACGCGGTTCGGTTCCGCGGACGAAGTTGACTCTGAGTGCGCGATTGGGGGAAGCAAGAGGAATGCGAGAAAACTGGTCCCAAAACCCGAAGAAGAAGAAGTCTCATGGGATGGGATTTTGTTGCGAAACTGATGACACAGCACTTATAAGCTTGTTGGCTCGCTTCGTGATCTTTTGCCCCCAACCGCGGAGTATCTTGTTGCACTCAAGGACGCGCAGATGCTTTTGCATCACACTCCGTAATTCGACCGTCACGGTGGATAAATTCAGGTGGTGCTTTTCTCATCTCTTACCTGCCTTTGTGGACTATCTGATTAGATGCGATTGTAGGTGCATAGCATATTGTGGTGGTTGCAGTGCTTGTGCTCACAGTTGGTGTCTCCAAGTGATTTGCATCTGGAAATGAAGAAGAATTTTTAAACTGGTAAGAAAGTTCTTTGAGTTCTTTATCCATTTTGATAGTTTCTTTGAAAATCGATTCTTAAAGATTTTAGGAATATCAATTAATTTTACAAGATAATTAGTTCTTTGTTATTCTTTTTACTTTAAAACTAATGAAATGTGGCTCAATTCGGCAGACCTCTTAGTGCATATTCTAAAAATCTTTTTTAAGAGCATTCAACGGACTCTAAAATGGTATCAAATTTACGAATATTGATTGTTTTAAATACCATTTTTTCCGCTCTATGCGGACCTTTGAAGATTCGAATTTAGCCACGTTAAACGCCACCATAAACGTTTAAAAAACGTTAAAAAAAACTTAATTTACCTCTTTTCTTGGTTTCTCAAGTAAAAGATTTAAAAATTCTTCAAAAACGGAATATTATTTTACAGTTTAAACAAAGATATAACAAAACACTTTTGAAAGGCAGTTTCAGAAAAAGAAAAACTTAACCATAATTTTTCTAGGCTAAACCCTTAAACTTGAGTGAGTTTGGACGTTTACTTTAAGCACTTTAAGAATTCAAGATGTTAATGTTTTTCTTTAAAGGTTAAAGGAATTATTTCCAGTCTAAAAATTAGAAGAAAAGAATTAAGAAGGGATCTTTGAAGGTATCCTAGCTAGCAATAATATCTTTTTAATCAATAAAATGTTTTTTATCTAAATTTTAATTAATCTTAACCATTTGTTAAAATTAATAAAGGGGCTGCAATCACAGCTTATAATTTCCCTTTATTTTTTAAATAATAAAATAATCAATTTTTAATAATTAATAGCCATACATCAAATAAATTGAAAAATGCGTTAGTAAATCACCATTAAAGTTCTCAATTCGTCACACCAGTGTATATCATGTTGGATTTATCAGATGTCGCGACAATAAATCTTTTTGCAAATCGATGCTACTCAGAGAGAAATCATTCCGTCATACACACTTTTTCTTCCGCTATACACACCCGGAGAAGTGTGAAAACACACCTGAGAAGCCTGAGAAGTGTGAAAGAGAGTCAGTGACGTCACCGAAAATTTCAGCTCTGAAATTTTTGCGGAACAATCGATAGATGTCGCTACTGATATATTTGTAAGACACAATAAAATTGATCTTTGTTGATTATTGGCAAATATTTCGCGTATTCTTTTAAACGGCAATATAAGCTCAAATAGAATCAGAGCCAGAACCATTTAATAAAGCATAAATTATCTAGAAAAAAATATTTGGTAAATATTTCAACAAAGATGAAACTTGAGTTTCATGGTCATCTCAATAAGTATGTCGCAACCCTTCAAAAATTAGTTTCTGTCAAAGGAATTCGCGACGACATGTCGTAAGACAATTCAAAAATTTTCTTTTTTTTCGAGATTGAATAATTCTTTAAACAATTTAATCACTTTTAAATTTTTTTAAAGTTTTCTTTTTTATTTATTAAAACTCATAAAATAATTTAAAAATAGGAAAATATTTTCTAAAAATGTAAAAAATAATCAGTGGAAGATAACACATTTTTAGGTTTTTGGGATCTTTTCTTTTAGAAAACAATCGGGATGGCGTCCTCTCATCACATACTTTCGGCCGCCATATTGAATACCAAACCCTTATTGACTTTTTTTATATTTCCGAATCTACAAAAAAAATTTGAAATATTTGTAAGTCTTTAACCTAACTTTAAAAAAAATTAATGTCAATCGGACTACCTCTAAAAACCAAAATAGTTTTTTACAAGTTTATTTTAAAAAAATAAAAAAATAATATAAGTTTTTTAAGTTTTTTTTTCGTAAATAAAAATAAAATAAAATTTAGAAAAAAAACAGTATAAAAACTTATTCTTTTTAAATTAAAATAATCATAAAGCGGATTTAATATTATTATTTTTTATAAAAGAAATATGATTCGAGCATCAACCACACTGTATTTTTTGTTTTTTTTTTATTAATTTTTTTAAAAATATGTTTATTCTTTATTTTAATTTAATATATTTAAATTTTTAAATAAAAAAAAAGTTGTAAAAAATTATTAAATAAATTGGTTTTTTATTAAGAAAAAAAATGAAAATGTACTGGTAAGCTGACCAAGCTTACGAGAGCTGTGTTTCTTTCAGTGTACCAATTTTGTGAGAGCAAACTAGAACGCGAATTAGTTTAAATACGCGCAAAGTCGGGAAAAGTTGATAAGTCATACCCTATAAAATCTTTAGAAGACCATATCTCGAGAACGGATCCATAGATATTCATAATTTTTTTTTTGTTCGAAAGGTCTTGAAGTCAGCTATAACATATCGAAAAATGAAAATAATTTATGTCGCCATTTTCGAAAAATTCGAGTTCGAAATTTTCGAAAACTTTGTTTTTGATTTTAGCGCCTCTCGCGGTCATTTCTCGAACTTGCAATGTTCTAGACATTTGTTGGGTTTCACGAAACCTTTCATTTGCGCTTAAGTTGATCGAAATCGGACTTGTAGAAGCCGAGATATCACATGTCAAAGTTGGAACTCAATATTTTCAAAATGACGACAAATTTTTTTAATTTTTTTTTTTTATAAATAAATGTTATAGTAGGCTATAATATATCAAAAAATGAAGCAAATCGATAATGGCGTTTTCGAGATATTCATCGAAAATTTTGTTTTTGACTTTTTTGTTTTTTTGAGATAAAGCGAAAACAAAATTTTGAGGTTATTCAAAATGGCGGGGGGTGGATTTGACCTCATAATCGGATTTCTTCAGGTCGATATTTAAACTTTGCCGTTTACCGCAAGTCTCTATCTATCACCGTTCTCTTGCAATTTAAGTTTAGAATCCGGAGGGCCGGCCGGGCGGAAAAAACTTATTTTTGGCGCATACGTTTTTTGGAATGTGGGGACATTTCGTCCCCACATTCCGTGCTAATTAATTCGTGCTCATCCCAAGTTTGAGCCCGATCTGACGACTTTCGATTTTGCTCGGTACACAAAAGCTGTGTCTGAAAGAAACACAGCTAAAAAAGTCAATAAGGGTTTGGTATTCAATATGGCGGCCGAAAGTATGTGATGAGAAGACGCCATCTCGATTGTTTTCTAAAAGAAAAGATCCCAAAAACCTAAAAATGTGTTATCTTCCACTGATTATTTTTTACATTTTTAGAAAATATTTTCCTATTTTTAAATTATTTTATGAGTTTTAATAAATAAAAAAAAACTTTAAAAAAATTTAAAAGTGATTAAATTGTTTAAAGAATTATTCAATCTCGAAAAAAAGGAAAATTTTTGAATTGTCGTAACATGTCGTCGCGAATTCCTTTGACAGAAACTATTTTTTGAAGGGTTGCGACATACTTTTTGAGATGACCATGAAACTCAAGTTTCATCTTTGTTGAAATATTTGCTGAAATTTTCGGTGACGTCACTGACCCTCATTCACACTTCTCCAGGTGTGTTTTCACACTTCTCCGGGTGTGTAATAGCTCTGTCAGACTTCTTTTCTCTCTGAGTAGAAACAGCCACATGGGCACAAAAGATAAGGTCCACGATCCACCGCGCGCGTTATCACAAAACATTTCGAATGTGACGCAAAGAACTTGAGAATGTTCGCAGAGAGTTTTATTTTTTAATTAAATTACGCGAACGTGCAGAGAGATCTTCTTTACTCAATCTTCTTACCAATTAACACCTTTCTCTGTGTTACCTTCCACACCCGCAAAGGTGCGGGATTTGATGGGGATACGAGGCGTGAGGTGTGAGAATGTAGGGAGGAGAAGGCACAAAATGACGAAAGATGCCAATTTGTTCGTCACAAAAGACTTTTCATTCACGCATTTGTGATTCATTCCACAAAGTTCGAGTACCATCTCATTTATTTTGTTTGTCTTTGCTATTATTGAGCTGTAACGTATTATGGGAGGGAGGGGGAGTCTCTCTTTCTCTGTGCAATTGTGCACACATAACTTTCTCGCGCAAGAAATCATTGAATTTTTTTCTCGCCTTAAGCTTCCCTCCAAAATGTTGAGAATGCAAAAAGAAAGAAAATAAAAAAAAAAGAAGGAAAAGATTATTGTATGAGAGACATTAGATACAAATCAACCAAAAGTGAATAAATTGATTACTTAGCGCGAATTTTCAATAAATCGCACCTATAGTGGTTGTGATTCAGCGAGGTGTTTGTAAATGGTTGCTTTCTTTGGCCCAATAGAGTCATGGTCTCTCTGTACAATGTGTGGAAAGTGCCAAAGGGGCCTTGTCATCCGTGAAATTACCTTTTCATTTTACCCTTTTGCTCTTTGAGAAAAATACAAAAATTAAATGGACAAAATACTTAATTTCTTTCTAAAAACTAAACCATTGAGCTCTGTTTTGAAGCCCACTAAATGGAGGAAAAAATACGTGCAGCATTTTCTTAGATTCACAGCAGTGGAATTACGCAAAAAAATAAAATAAAATTGTATAATGCAACACACGCTCACCAGTCAATCCACAATCTTCGCAAGAAGTGACTGCCCGCGGTCCACCGAGACTCAAGAGAATTCTTTATATACCATCAAGTTTAAATTTCGCATCGAGAAAACTTTTAAGTCTGTGTTTTTGTGAGAATTCACACAGCAAAATCATCCATGTCTCGCACAGAGAACTCTTGTACTGTGGTGGATGGCAAAAAGGTTACTAAACCGCAGAAAGAAGCATAGAAAAAGCATTATTAGAAAGAAAAAAAATCCCAATATGCGCAATAAAATAAATAAATACCAAAAAAAAAGCAAAGAAATCCCCAAATCTCCATGCAAAGGGGAATTCTTATGGAGATATTTCGATTGAATTATGTAAAGATTTTTTCTCACATCGTCACATGTTTGACTTATAGCCCCTGTGAGTGAAAGGAGATTTAATTAAAAGGTAAATGTACAAAAAAAAAGCAACGAAATTGATTGTCAGAAAGTGCATAAAAATTGTCTGTTTTCCAACTAATGTATTTGATTTATAATATGTACAACAAATCCCCTCAAAAGCTCCCCAACCCATATGGCATTTTTGGGTAAGGCGCAGGTATTTTATTTCATTTTATACGACACAAGTTGTTATTACCTTTGATCCAATAAAAAGAAATAAAGTTTAGTAAGTAAATCATAAATTAATCTACACCATGATGAAGGAATAAAAAAAACTTTCGAACAATGTCATATTTTAACCTCGTATCATTGCCTCGTACTTGTTCTTTCGCAAAAATCTTGACCATGTTGACTTTTGTCGTACACCACGTACTCGTATGGAGAAAATTAGCATTGCATCTACAATACACACTGAAATTTTTCTTTTGTCTCATAAATGACACCTTTTTGTGTGAGATAAATAAATAAAATGAGGTAATTTTGTTTGTCAAGTACGTGCTTCTTTCGACTGAAATGTTAAACTGTTAGTATAATCGATAGAGTGCTTGAATTGCAACCGAGATGACGCAGGTTCGAATGATGGGATTTCCAGTTTTTTTTTCACTTACATGATTTTTGTTATATTCAAATTACTTTAATAAATATCTTAAAAACATTACAAAGAAGATAAATTTTCTTGGAGAAATTCTTCATTTAATTCTATTTTCTATCACTCTTTCCAGCGACGTTTTGCTTAATACAAAAACAGTAAATTTCCCTTCCAAAAATTTCGTAATAAAATTTTAAGATATTTCTTTTCCAAATTTACGGACATGTAACAATAAATTCTTGATTTATTGTAAAGTTTTTCTTCTTGATTTTCTTCCTCAATATGGAAAATTCCCAATAATAAAATATACCTCCCAAATCCATTAAAATTGCAGTTAAAAGAAATTTTATAATGAAGCCTGAAAGAGATTGGTGTCGGATGAAATATACAAATTTTATATTTTATTATTCAAAATTTAAATGGAATTCTTGTGCAAAATTCCACTTTTTTTATGCCACTTTGCCGTTTTTTTCTTTTTCTTCGTATGTGACCCAATGGTGGGAGAGAAGTCTTCCATCCATGAGAAATTCTTCTTTTTAGCATTTTCTAATCACGGCGAGAGCTATTTCTTTGGAGTTGCTCATCACTCTGTCCCGAGAACATCCACTTACAATAAATCACATTGCAATATGAGGTCAGTAGAAGAGATATTTTAGCAGAGAAAGAGAGAAAAAAAAAAGAAGTGGAAGTACTTTTGAGGAGTTGATGAATATTTTACTTTTTTTTTGCATTTTCTTCTGTGCAATTGTATTCCACAGAGAGACGGACAAATTAATCAACTGCATTTCTTGCATTTCGCGGTGAAACTCTCCCTGCGCGAAAAATTCCCATAAATCCGTCATAAAAGTATAATGTGTGAGTGGTGGACTCTTAGGAGTGATCAACGTGGTTAGGAGGTAGACAGTGGGGCTCCGCAGTAAATCTCTTTTAAAATATTTCACATTGAATCATTGTTGGGCTGTGTGGAAGTCGAGATGATGTCCAGTCCAAAAAACATTTTAAAAAAAATCAGTGCTGAGTCTTCTCCGAAACAGCTACTTTTAACTGTTTTAGAAAATGCTAAACTAACCTATCGAACTTTTTAGTGTGATTTTTCGTTCAGGGAGTTTTATCAAAAGTTTCCGGAAGTCTAATTTATAAAGAATTTTGAATGATTTTTTGCTTTTTTTTAAATATGTTTTTTTTTAAGTTAATCTTAGGAATATACTAAAAGCTTTTACAGTATCCTCTCCAGGACATCCGTAAGAAGAAAAATCAGTTTTTGTCCGGAAATTGAATATCCGGAAAACAAATTATCCCAAAATTACTCAACTTAACTTAAACTTTGATTGGATTTTGGTACAAGGACTAATATTGTAGCCTTTTAATCATTTTGTAAAGGCCTGCTCCTATAATAGTAGCTAGAGAACGCCAAGCTTTCAGAAATCACCACCTATTATTGCTATTTACGGAAAATGATGGCGCTGTTCGTCAATTTTCGAGCAATTTTGAGCTGATCTTAAATTAATTTTTCCAAGTCAAAAAGTTTAAAATAGCAAAAAAGTTTCAATTTTTGTCTAAAAACGATAATTCAGATAATGCAAAAAATGTTGTCCTGCGGATCCTCACTGTATTATATATAGCCAACTTTGCAATTAACATTGTGTGGAGTTGTCGAAGAAATCATTTGTAATTCATGCTCGCGGTGTGGTTGATTTTTTTTTGAATAAAATTTTACCTGAGTGCCTGACCACAGGGACATATGGCACATTTTCATCAGGTACATCGCGTATCAGGTGAAATACATAAATGAGTGGTTGAGCGCAGGTATTGAAGTGAAAAAAAAAATCCGTGGCTTATCGTTACGAGTGTTGGGGCAACAAATCGGGCTTTTGCACTCAATTCTCGCGCGCGCAAAATGTTTCTCTGTGTGAATCCGGACAGTTGGTTCGTTCGATTTTGTGTCTGACTCTTGGGTTTAGTCTCGAGAATCAGTTGGCTCGAATCGCGACTCCATCTCCTCGATGAGGTGTGCCCGCACCGTTATAAAATTGCAAAGAATCATCATTACACGTCGTTTTTAACTTTATAAATACAAAATTATTTCTTTGGTGATTTCCTCAATTGGAAAGTGGTGTATATAGATACAATTTTTTGTGTGAAGAATATTTTTTTTTCAACAAATAAGTGCAAAACACTTTTCTGCAGAAGAGAATAATTTCCACAGAGTGCAGTGTTGGCACAAAAATCCCCCATACATCGCAAGGTACCTAACAACAACCACGGGGCATTCTCTTGCGAGTGATCTTGGTGGATGGATGATTTTTTTTCCATCTTCAAGAAAGTGCAGTGTGTGTACAAATTAATATTGCAATAAATTGTGAATTTCCACGTGGAATTTGTGTGTGCAACTCACCTGAACGAGATTCCCTTTTAGTTGGTGCAGGCAGCGAGTTCCAAGAAAGCCCCAGCTCACAGTACCCGTGTATCGGATGGAGCTGTAGGGAATTTTTCCATATTTTTCTTTGAATCTTCTTCCAGTTAAATACAGGTGTGTGTGTGTTGCTTCCATACCGAGAAGAATTATATTGAAGATGATTGTGAGAGAGAGTGAGAAGAAGATACGTGATGAAACCCACATTCTTTGGCGCCGATAAGCCATCAAGCAGAGAGATCAAGTGAATTGAACAAGAGAGTTTTGCAAAATATCATCCTGAAGCCAAGCAATATATTGTTTCTCTCCATTATATTCGTTCATTCTCTGCAATTAAAATAAGAAAATTTATAAATTCAAAAATTAAGTGATAGTGTTTCATTAAAGAAAACAAGAAGACAACTTTTTTAGTGATTTTTTCTTTGATTCTTGAGCATTATTAGGCAGTTTTTAAATAAGAATTTTCCCCCTTCCACAGGTGAAACCTTCCACCTGACGCAGTTCATTAACTAATCGCGCTTCTTATAGAAGGTATTTTTGATTAAAAAAAAAGCAAATTACTTTTGCTTTCGTTGGAGGAATTTTACGTTCGTTAAATGAACTTCAATACAAAAATAAAAATTGAGAAATGTGATTAACCTACCGAAAACTTAAAAAAAAAATTATTTTAATAATTTAATCCCTATTATGAGATCTCATAGATTTTTTTTTGGGTGATGAAGATGATTGAAACCCATGTTGGGTTGAAGAAAAACTCCCCATGGTGATTGAAAAATGATTGTAAAACGCTATATATGAAAAGAGAGAAAAAAATGCATTATTAATCGAGCGAATTTCTGCATAAATTTTTCATTTAAAATGTGAATTAATATATTGAAATCATGTGAAAATATGATGCGAGAAGATAAAATGTTGCATATTAGTATTGTTCAAGTTCAAAATTATTTATTACTTTTCAAATAAAAATTAATTTGTAATTATAACCATGCTATAGAACTGATCTTGCATTTTTAATGTGATTGGAAAAGTACATGTTACAGGTACTCTCATAATTTCATTGAGAGTTTTTTTTTGCTACTTAATTAAAATTTACATTCACGCTTATTTTGTTTATATATTTTCTAATTAAAATTTAAAACCTTTGTTGGTATAGATACATTTTACTGTGTGAGATTTATTTGTGAATCTTCATTTCATTTAATTTTATTAATTAAATAAATTGCCTCCAAACGGAAAATTTATTTTAAGTTTCCAGAAGGTTCATAAATAGTTCCTCTGTGAGAGATTAGTTATTTTTTAGGGTAAAATAAATCAAAGCGCAAAAAAACAAACTCAATGTAATTAGTTTTCTCGTGGGCTTAATTTGTGTATTAGCGCAGTCATGTTATCGACAATAATCTTCCACCTATGCGATAAGATAGAATCTTGCATGTTTGCCCACAATATGGTATTGTTGTATTGACGAAAATGCTAAATTAGTGAACTGCCTAAAAACCACCTTCAACACACACATTGAACTAATGAACTCATTTTGCAAAATACCCCATAATTTAGGATTAAAAGTCCTTAACCGACATTTAATCAAGGAAATTAATTTAATACAGTATGCTGGGGTTGTTTTGCAGAAATAGTTGTCCTCATATATTTTTTTTAATTTTTTTTTGTAGTGAAAAAAGCTTTATCGTTTATTTAAAGATATTTCTTCTAATTAATTCTAGTTTATAATATCTATAATTTTATTTTCATAATTTAATAAATTCTATTTAACAAGAACCAATCTTTAATCTGTAAATTAAAAGAATTATCTAAAAACGTCTAATAAAACGATTAGCTTAAAAGCTTTCAACAATTCAACTTTTTTTTAATTTAATTCATTTCATTCATAAAATTAGGAATCTTATTTTTCAAAACACAATTTATTTTGTTTAAAATTATTTAAAAGAATTATCCAAAAATATAGAATCAAATGTATGTGCTAGAAGTTTTCAATCTCTTCAATAAAGTCAATAAATAATCTATAATTTATTTATAATGTTTCTTTATAAAAAATAATCAATCCACATTTAAAGTGTCAGATTTGAACCACTCTCCCCTACAATAAAATTATGAATTTTGCTCTAATTTATCTTAAGAAATTTTTGGGATTATTTCTCAATGTTTTCTTTCCACGATACTTGAAAGATTTCACTGAAATTTTGAAACACAATTTATCTCTGTAGGCGAAGATCGGTGGTCCGGGTGTTGCAACGAGATGGAGTCTTCGCGGCCCAAAGTCACCCAGTCTTCGATGTCTTCAGCGAGTGCCAAGAGTGGTGGAGCAACAGTGTACATCCCCTCCCCATCGTTGCTTCTCCAGCGCACGCAACGCGTCTACTCAAGTGCACTGACCGCAACGACGGCAGCGACATCGCTACCTGGGGAACATCACCAGTTGCCGAAGACGAGCCACGTTGTGAAGATTCAAATCCCACGGATTGAGCATCAATCGGCCCCGAGAGTCGATGGTGTTCAGACGTCCACACACACCAAAAGCTCCACGAGAGTATCAATTGTGCCAATTGTCGTAGATCGTGTGCCCAATAAGTTATCAAAGGATTCCCAGGCACCCTTTCAACATCACACGGATCAACCCAAAATAACGGATATGGTGCAGAAGCACGAAAATCCTGCCACGGAATTGGATGTCGTGACAAATTCCTCATACCTCTACTACATCCCCAATAGTATGAGGAGTAGCGGGCAGTGTTCACCGGATACATTGGATAGTGGTACGTGCAGCGATATGGAGGCCACACCACCTCCCTTGCCTAAGAAAATGTCCAAGATGCCCGTACCTGGTGGCAGTGGATCTGTGTCACCGGTGCACCAGCAACAGGCATCAAGTACCCCATCGGGTAGCCCACAGCCACCCGTGAATGGGCGTCACGTGCGCAACGGGAGTGTCACGGACAGTGAAGAAAGTGAATCGAGTTTAAGTTGTGATTCCCTCAATTGTGGCGATGTGCTAGTGGAGAAGAGTGATGGGGGTAAAATGCTCCTGCCCGATTCGCTCCTCAAGGATATTCGGAAGCGTTCGGCGGAGCAGGAAAGTGATGTTAAAGTGGATTTCACGATAGCTTCAATGCAACATCGTGATGAAATTGCGGGGGATAAGGATCTCGATCCTATCTATGATCGCTTTTACAAATTCTACATTAATGAATATGTGCAGGATCCTGTCACGGAGGGTGAACCCAAAATTGTTGATACATCCGATGAGAGCTTTGCTGGCTTCCGTGACATTCACAGCGGTACTTCGACCATACGTAGTGCCAAAGGTACCATACGTGGCGTGAAGAATCGCGTGAGAAATGGCATTGTCACCTTCCAACAGATGCAGTCCAATCTACTAAAGGTAAGTTCATGACCCCTTTGAAGCTTTTTTGCTGTTGCTTCTTCTATTCTATGTAATATAATTGAGCAACCTCCTCCTTGGCCAACACAGAAGCAAAGTCCGTTGGTCTTCCTTTGCGTATATCAACCCACCTTAAGAATCTAACTGTTTCAAATGACTCCGCGCGGGCACGACATTTCCGGATCTCAATAGGAGATCTTGCGCGCGAGAGTTGCCCGCCAAGTCTTTAAGAAAAGTTGCTCAAACCGTTAACCAATAGCTCGTCTTATGGCAAAGTACGGCAAATTTGGCGCGTGGATTCCCATTTAATTGCAACCCATGCCACAATTCATCTCACTTCAAGCACACAGTGAGATTTGAGAGAGAATTCTCTGAAACCCATTGAAATCATTGGTGGGCACAAAAAAATATCTAGATCTTCTCATTTTCTTACCATCTGATCACAAGAAAATCTTCTTACAATACATTTGGGTTTTGGGATCAAATTTGCAATTATAATTTTCACTATGCCATCGATTTAACTTACCTCTGATCTCCCCATTCTTTTATAACACGATGACTCGCAATTTTGTCACTCCAATCATCAATGGAACTTCAATGAAAAATCCTTGAGGAATATTTGAGGCATTCTCACGATTTTTCCATGCAATTGTCTCCTCAACTTTTCAGCCAAATATTCTGGAACCTTCTCCATTTGTATGAAAAGATCGTTCAAGTCCAACATTTTTGGGATGGGAGGGGGTAATCATTGAGGTGAGACGCCTCTGGAAATAAACAAACAATAAATAAAGGGATTTTCTAGAGAATTTTCACTATACGGGTGACCAAAGAAGTGCATAAAAAAGCATGACTAAATTGAAAATAAACAAAACTCCTCCAAGTCTCTCTCTCTCAGTATATTTTCCATCTAATTCAAAATGCAAGAAAAAGAAAATAAGGAAGTGTTACCGACTTTGCAGCAGCAGCGAAAGTAAAATTATAGTGCTTGATATACTTCCGAAATAACACACAAAATTTACTTATATATTGAAAAATTTATTATACACAACTTGCAAAGAGTTGGAGAAAGAGAGTCTTTTACATGGAGGTTCATTTTTTGTTTGATATAAAATGAACACATTATTCACTTATTTCTTATTAACATTTTCTATTTTTTCTTTCTTTCAAATAAATAGTTAAAATAATATATAAAAGAGCATAATGGTTGAAAGCAATGAAATGAAAAACCGTTCTAGCCGAATAAATCTGCATGCTTGGGACGGTTAGTTGGGTGAAAATTCACAAATCGTGCAAATAAATGCCCCAAAGCTCCCTATATATACTTTTTAGCTGTGATTCTTTCTTAAAAGAAGCACAGCTTCTGTGTACACTCAAAAATGCAAAGTCGTCAGATCGGGCTCAAACTTGGGATGAGCACGAATTAGGGTCCCCACATTCCAAAAAACGTATGCGCCAAAAATTGGTCCGGCCGGCCGTCCGTCCGGCCGGAGTATAACGATAGATTGCGAGAGAACGGTGATAGATAGAGACTTGCGGTCAACGGCAAAGTTCATATATCGGGTGGAAGAAATCCGATTATGAGGTCAAATCCACCCCCCCACCCCCACGTCCGCCATTTTGAATAACCCCAAATTTTGTTTTGCCTATATCTCAGCCCCTATTGTAGCTAGAGGACTGAAATTTTGATATGTTGTAGGGGCCATCTAGACCTTTCCAACGATACCTCATTTTCGAAAATCGGCCAAGCCGTTTAGCCAATATGGCCGCCACAATTTTTCATCGAAAATCGGCCATAACTCGAGAACGGCTTGACCGATTTTGATCAACTCAGGCTCAAATGAAAGATATTAACGAGCCCTACAACTGCTCGGAACATCGCAAGTTCAAAAAATGTCCGCAAGTGGCGCTAAAATCGAAAACAAAATTTTCGATGTGTTTTCGATGAATATCTCGAGCACCGCTTTATAGAATTGCTTCATATTTTGATATGTTATAGTTGACTATAGTATCTATCACCATGCCAAAAATGAAGAAAATCTATGTAGCCGTTCCGGAGATATCGCGTTTTAAAGTTTACATGTCATATCTTGAGTTGTATAAGTCGAACGCCCCCCAACAAACAAAATAGGTTCTATAGTATTCTCACTGAATACTTCAAGTAAAATTTATAAAACCATGAATATCCTAGAGAACGCTTGTAGATTGCTCATATAAGTCTCTCAGACCATTATGAGCCAATCTGGCGCACTAATAAGGGCCTACAAGAGTTCTCTAGGTTTATCCTATAACAGTCTTATAACTATCTACAATAAATATTATAAGAAAATGAAATACTTATTAGTGCCGTCTTGTAATACACTATGAGAAACTTATAGCACTGCTTATAGGAACGTTATAAAACTTACGAAAAAATTCGTAAAAATTTAAAAAAAAGATTTTTAATTATTATTTTTTTTCCAATTTTCTATTTTCTATATTATTTTGATTTTTTTTATACATATTTCGTATTTATATATTAAATTATTTTGTTATTATATTATATGATTAATTCATAGGTATGTATAATTGATGAACATATGTCTTGGATAACTTCCTCTGCATTCCGGGAACATATCTGAAAGAGTTGAGAATACACACATATCTTGCCAGGCAAATGTGTGAATTTCGTATTTAACAAAACTCCTTAGAATTTATTTCTACCGAAGTATACGGGATATTTGGTACACTTTTATACTCGTAGAACATTATGGGAACTCTTTAGAACCTTCTGAGAATTGAATTCTTATAACGATCTAGTTAGCTCCTCAAAAATGCTCTCTATTAAAATTTCGCATCTCCCTTGAGAAAGTATTGTACGTACGCGACAAATTTACTTTTTCATGTGAAAAATTACCTTTCTCAGCTACCATACTTTTGCATGGTAGAGGCGATATGTCAATGCTAATTAAATACGAGAAAAAATATTTTCTTTTTTTTTTCTTTGAAAAATCAACTAGATGATGTATTGTTGCGCATATTAGATCGATTAGATCTCAAAAAATAATTTATATTTAGCAATGAAAATATAACTTTAATAATAATTTTTCATTAAGGGAGAAAGAGGTTTCATAAAAATCCTATAAGCAGTTCTATAAAATTCTTATTGCATGCTATAAGCATTCTTTTAAGTATATTTATCTTATAATACCCCATTATGAAACATATTTTCTTGTAGATTATTGGTTCTATATGGATAGGCTGTAGGCTTTTATAAGAAGACATTATTGGAATTATTTTCCTGAGAACAAAAGACTCATATCGAAGTCCTATAGAGAACTACAATCATGGCTTATAAGAGCAAAATTCTAGTAGAACATATAGCCTATTTAATCCCTTTATAAGACAAAAAGTTCTGTGTTACACCATTATAACACCTTTTTAGAACTTTTAGTCTTTTAAGCCAAATGAAATGTTTGTTGGGCCCGCGAAGCGGGGCGTTTTATATACACATATGAAATAAAATAAAATATATATAAATGCATAGATATATACATTATATATATACATATAAAAATGCAAAGATAAATATATATAAACTGCAAAGATAAAAATTAAAAATAGCATGGATGGAACAGTATAAAGCGAAAGAACGGTAAGTAAAACTTACGGGCTGTGATTCTTTCTTTGTCAGTGAAATGTGAAACTGACGGAAAATTGAGGATGGGCAAATTTTGAGGAAGGCTTTCTCGCGTACCGAATCACAGCCAACGCCCACGATTAAGGCTTCTCACAAATTATTTTTTTACTTCTCCACAAAAGGCTCCTCTCTACCGGCTAAAACCTTCATTCAATTGAGGTTTAACCACTCATGTGATTGTTTTTTAATGTATTAACAAATTGATGGTTTGGACATATTGACATTTTATGATTTATTTCACTTCACTGATCGTTTTTGCGGGGAAATAAAAGGCAAAAAAAAAGAAATATCAAACACCAAAAACCTACATTTATTTTTTTTTCCTTTCAATCTTACATAAATATTAAGGAAAAATATCTACAAAATTATATATTGTCTTACGACGATGGAATTTAAAATATCAAAATACGGATTACAATATATCATTTTGCGGTCTCGAAAAAAAAGCTTTGCCAATGATTAATTGCTCTGTGTTATGTTTAGTTTTATGTAGAAGGGGATATATATTAGAAATAATTAATATTGTGAGAATAATTAGAGAGTGAAAATTAACCCTTTGCCTTCGAAATTAAGTATATTTTAACAAGACGTTAAAAGCTTCAGAAATTTACGTAAAAGATTGATTTGTGAAAGGGTTTTTTATATGCAATTACAGTGTGATTTCGTAGCATATCGTCGCGCTAAAAATGTCTCTTTGCCGGTCAGAAAAGTAAAATATATTTAGTGGGAATTAATCTATTAAAAAAAGTAGATTTTTAAGTAAACAAAACATAACAAAATCTACAAATTTTCTTTAGAATACGGTGCAAAGTTTGTTTGATAGTAATACATTCAAATCATTTTTTTGATAGATATTTTAGTAAATTTTATGACCTCCAGAAAATTTAAAGAATCTTCAAATATAAATAAATAATTCCGGACACACCTGGATTAATTACAACGGAAAATCTCTTATTAAACTGTTAGTGTTAAATGATATGATTTTAGTAATTTTATTATGAATTTTTTTTTTCAAAACATTTCTTCAATAAAATTAATCACACCGATTCATAAAATATTTAATAATTTTGTTAAATGTCTATTTTACCGTATTCTACCTCATCTCATTCTCTTCTCGTGCATAATTCTTTGTCTTAGAATTTCAAAGATCATTAGCAGAAGTTTTTTTTTCGTTGAAAAGTAATTAATATCTTCTAAATAATCACCAGTTTATGAATGTTTTATTAATTTAAAAAAAAAAACTGTTATTGCCTTTTAATAGTTTCTTAAAAAATATACAATATTTATTAATTCGTAAGGTCCGTTTGATGTGGATATTTTTTAATTTCCGTCATTTCCATTTCCCGCGTGTGAGTATATATAATTTTCTGTTAATCTTTACGGTTACTTTTATCACATGAATTTATTCACAAAATGATCTCATCTGATGAATTCTTTTTTTGGTTTTTAAAGAGGGTTAGTCATTCTAGTATGAATCAGTCCCCAAGGAGGTGACCAAATTTTGTTTTTAAATTATCGTAGGGCATTACTAAGGACTCAAGAAAATCGTGGTAATTTCCCGGAAAAGCGCTGGGAAATATACGAATTTTCACATTTTATGTCAAATCGGGTGCAAACTTCTTTGATTTTTTTCTTAATTTCTAGTTATTCTAGAAAATTCTTTTCTGTATCATATGAAAGCTATTTAAAGGCCTAACAATATATATTTAAACCATTTTCCCACGATGGAAAACTCGCGAGATTTTCCGGCATTGAACTATTCTTTCGCTTCCCATTTCTCCAATATTGAACGTGACCAATTTTAAAATATCTCATTTTGTAGCATTTTTAATTATCTTTCATTTGGTATAGCACTTGCAGGGGAAATCCGCTGGGAAAACTCGCTACAGAATGATTTTCCAAAGTTAAGCACGTTTTCGCGTTGGAGAAAAAGAGATGGACAATTTTTTTCTAGGGGAATTCTTAGAACATTCTGGAAACATCAAAGAGGAGAAATTGTCCATCTCTTTTTCTCCAACGCGAAAACGTGCTTAACTTTGGAAAATCATTCTGTAGCGAGTTTTCCCAGCGGATTTCCCCTGCAAGTGCTATACCAAATGAAAGATAATTAAAAATGCTACAAAATGAGATATTTTAAAATTGGTCACGTTCAATATTGGAGAAATGGGAAGCAAAAGAAAAGTTCAATGCCGGAAAATCTCGCGAGTTTTCCACCGTGGGAAAATGGTTTAAATATATATTGTTAGGCCTTTAAACAGCTTTCATATGGCACAGAAAGGAATTTTCTAGAATAACTAGAAATTAAGAAAAAAATCAAAGAAGTTTTCACTCGATTTGACATAAAATGTGAAAATTCGTATATTTCCCAGCGCTTTTCCGGGAAATGACCACGCTTTTCTTGAGTCTTTGACAATGCCCTATGATAATTTAAAAATTAAATTTGGTCACCTCTTTGGGGACCAACTCCTAATGGTCTGACTAACCCTCTTTACTTTGGGGCTGTGTGTATTTATTGGAAAGTGTTGCATGTTATTTTAAGAGGTGAAATAAAAGTCTGATCAAATAAAATGGAGAACGAGTTCTTCAACTTATCTTTGTCACCAATTGACATAAATACATAGCAGAAAAAGCTCATTATTTGTGTCTTTTAAGAAAAAATGAATTTAATGTGCTGAAAGTGAGGTAATTAATTCAATTCCTAATTGAATTATCTTATCCAATGCGATGTTAATGCCAAAGCTCTAAGGCGATTGGGTGATTATGCGAGAGGTGAGAGAAAGCTATATAGGTACATTAAGAGAGTCCTAACCGAGGGCACATAATGAGTGAGCAAAAATCCATTTAACAAAACTTATAATTTCCCAATTTAAATATTATGCGGCTTTTTGTGTGGAATTAATGGGTGGCATGAGTTTTTTTTCCTTTCTTTCTTCCTGACAACTAAAATTGCTAATTGCGGGTCCGAAAATATATACATATGCGGTGCGAGGGAGAGTTTCAACATTATTATACAGACCTGTCCATTATTGATTGATGAGAATTGATGTAAAAATACTATAAGAGTAATTATCTAGTATTAAACAAAAATTTCGGTCACGAAATCATGAACCTTCACTTACATTTCGAAGGCAATTTCTTAATGTCTCATAAACATATAGCAGCTTGATGCCATTTTACTCGCGAAATCACTCCATGGCTGGTCAAGCGTCCCTACAAGCAAAAGAAAAAAAATAAATAGCTAAATATAATGCCTGGAAGTGACCCTAAATCAAATGACAATCATTCCTTGATCTTTATTCCCAATTTTATACACTCAAAAAAAAGCCTTTTTATTGACTTCTCTCAGCGTGGCAATGAAAATTGGTTTTGTGTCTCTTATGGCATATAAGAATTATATAGTCTAACGGAATTTAAATTAATAAAGTGCCTTAAAGTTTGCTATTAAGTTACAAACATCTCCACACATATTGCTTGCACAGTTGGTGATTTTTATTCTCATATCTTATCGTGCTTTCGGTTCTTTCTTATTGCTTAAAAAAAAGACATAAAGAGAAGCTTGAAGAAGAAGCCACATCGAGGCATTGAATGAGAATTTTGCGGCAGTTCAATTTTCACGCACTTTGCACCACAGAGTGGCACTTACAGTGCACAGAAGATAAAACATGACATATTTTGGCATCACAACTATGTAAAAGAAATAAATAGAGTACGAAAATTTTTAAGAAAATAAAAAAATTACAGTTCTTTCATTATTTGTTGTTTTGTCAAGAAAAAAAAAGAGCAAATTACAACGGAAGTTCTTAATGATGAAAGTTTTTAAGTGTGCTTGAAAGTAAGAGAAAACATTGAAGAAAAATCTCTTCTTATACTTTTTGTTGTTCTAATAATTCATTCCACAAAAATTATGAGATTTTTTGTGACATGCAAAAGATATTGCTTGGCAGCTTGTGACTAAGGAAAAATAGGAAAGAAAAGCTAAATTTCCTATTTTCCTGAAAGTATTTGAGAAAACTCAGGAGTGATTTATCCAAAATATTTACACATAAACCACACCCTCATTGTATTTAATTTTTAATTTTTAGCGCATGGAGCATAATGCTTTAGTGCTCAATTAATGATTATTTTCAATTCGATTGATCAAATTAAATTACCTTCACCAGGCCATAGAACAATAGCCTCAAAATGAGAAATCTCCTTTTTCTTCTCTTGATTTTTGCCTAATTCTCCACACTTCTACTACTTTTTAAATAAAACAATTTCATTTTCAAATTTGATGAGTAAAGCACAAGGCGGATTAATCTTTTTAGGTGATTCGCAAGTTACTTTCTCGTTTTTTTTGTGCAAAAATTTTGGCATTTGCAATGCAAAATAATCACGAAGAAATATGCAAATGCTGCCCAAAATTAGAAGAATTTCTTTATTTTTATTGCTCAAAAATACAAGAAAATGTAATTTAATTTCTCCTAAACAATGAATATTCGGAGAAAATATTTCTTAGAGAAGACATTTTTTTGTTAGTTTTTAAATGGAAAAAACACCAAAAAGATCAATCCATATCACAAGCGGAAGCCATTAATATTTGAGTTTTTTAGGGCATGGGCGGAAAAATAAATTAAATGAAAATAATGAGAATTTGATTGAAATTTCTGGACATTCTTTTTTTTTCCTTTGAAGATACATGTGGGTGAGCAGATTTATTAATTGATTTATTGGCGCAAAAGCATATCGATCGCGTATGACAAATGCCAAAAAAAAAATCTAAATTAATGTTGATTTGACGTGAAAGAATGGCCTCTGAGGAATGTTGTTTTGTTCCTTTGTAATGCTTCGTTTTAATTTAATCACATTCATCATAAATCCCATTTTGAATTACATACAAGCGGAGAATGTTAAACTAATAAATTGACGCCGACCCTATCTTGTGATAAGATAAAACCACATTTGTGTATTTGGCGGGAAAATATTTGAGGATCAATGTCACTAATTAACATTCTTTCAGTTTTCTTCACACCACCCTTTGAATGCCTCTTATTTTCTTTCCATTTTTTTCCCATTCTTTCACCAAATCAGTGATAAATAGTGAGAAAAAATTTTATATTTTGTGTTTAGGCGAGATGAATTGAATGTAATTAAAGAAAAAATACGATCATCATAATTATTATTTTACATTTTAAGATGCTATGATGAAGATTTATGTTGCACCTGTTGTTGGGGGAGTGTAAGCAAATTTTCATTCATAATTTATTTTAATTAGAGCCACTGCACTTGAAGAAAAACACTAGGTATCTACCTACATATAAATCATTAAGACAAGGAAAATTATCATCATAATTTTTAACAGACTCTTCCTCATTTCAAACCATTAAATATTCAAGAAAAATATTTTTTTGAAATTCTTTTAATAAAATTAAAAATTTCAATGTTTGCAGCTTCACTTCTTTACTCTATGTTAATATTTCTAATGCATTTACCTGTTATCATGCAAGTTTGATTTCTTATGAAAGAAATTAATCTTTTCTTTATGAATAGTTAATTTTATTTGTGTGAGTTGTTTAATGGAAAAAGCTTGTCAACTTTTTTTTTTCAATTAAATATTTTGCAAATGTCTGAAAAAATGAATATAAATGTTCAATAACAAATCCTACGTTCTTAATCAGGTATTAAATTAAAATTGAAAATCAGATAAAAAGAGTTAAATGTCTAATTAATTTTCATCCAGAAGACTTTTTTAAAGCACCAAAATGCCCTTAAATTATAATTTTTAGACACTTTTCTTTTTAAGGTTCAAGAAAATACATTCACATTGAAAATAAGTTTCCCTAAAGCTCCAAAATTGATTTATTTACGTGCCTTTTTAGGTGAATAATAACCAAAATCCATTCACTGAGGAATTTTCACGATTCCTAAAAATGCATCAACATAAAATATTCCATTATGTTCTATGTACTGTACAAGACATATTGAGGAATTTAAATTTGTAGTTTCAGAGTAAAATGAATATTTTGCAGACAAAAATGGTCCACATGGTTTCCATTAATTCTAACAATAGGATACCAAAAAAACATTTTAAAATCAATATAAGGAAATTTCTGGAATTCCTCACAATGTTGTGCACATATTTCTCCTATAAATCAATCAGCATAGCATAATGTTTTGTGTGTAGCATAAGTGGGGGTGACTTTGATATGCACAGTGGCTTTGAAAGAAATATTAGCTTCCAGTTGATTAAGGAAATATTATGCATTTTGCTTGTGTCTTGTAGGAAATTTAATAGACATCAACTTCTTGGTACAATATTATTGATCTACTTTGAAGGGAAATACCTTTATCTTTCACTTTCTAGAAACTTCCCAAATGCGCGGAAGTAATTTTCACCGGAAAATCTTTCTTTTGTATTACTCAGAATAATTTTTTTTACATTCTTCTTCAAAGATAAATCAATTTAAATAGATCAGAAGAAAAATTTTGGTAAATTGCGGCAAGAATTTATTTTTTCTTCCTACCTATTCAAGATTAAATTTAGGAATCCTCAATGTCAACAAAATATCTACATTTATTTAACCCTTCAACATTCCTTTGTTGTCTAATTTAGCAATAGTCATATTTTTTTCAATTTTAATTAAATTTTGATTGTTGTAATGCAACTTTAATAATAAAAGAAGTTTGCTCTCTTTTCTGACCACATTAATTTCATCTACATAGTCAAATTGTGCATGCTCACACACAAGTGTGGTGGAGGCAAGTGACCGACTAAACTCCGCACAAAACAGCCTCAAGGAGCTGTGCAACATTGCTTATGTATATGATTTTATTAATACTTTTCCAATTACCTGCTATGTGGATCGTTTTCCTGCCATTGAGTACTATTTTTTTGCCTTAACCATACACCTGACGATTTTGTAATAAAACTCCAATCTTTCTTTTATGCCGTCTCATGCTCTCTCGCAGTACATATTGCCCTCGAGATTGCACAAGATATTACGGTCCCGTACTACCTGTACTACGGATGGAGTAAAGTATAAATACAATGTTCCGGTTGACTAATGTGACTCAATATGCTAAAAAGCATTAAAATGCATTTTAAAGATTTTGCCGATTTCTTTGTACTTGACGACACGTGTGTGTTTAATTTTGAATTTTATTTCCGAATCAATTTATTTCCAAGTGTGTAAAAAAAAACTTTTCAAATGAAGGGCAAGGTTTATAATTTTTTGGGGCTGATTGGTGAAACTTTCGATTGACCGAAAAGTTTTGCTATATAATGTACAACTTTTACTGAATCTATTGATTAATGCAATTTCTGGGTGAAAAATTGAATAAATCGTGGAAAAAATCATGTATATTGGACGCGAGAGAAAAGAGAAAGCAGGTCATTTCTTCGAGTACACATTTCTGCTAAAACTACTATCTTTTTCTCAATTTTTATTCATTGCCTCTCACATGCAAGATGGCTTAGAGTACTAAGAAGTTAAATATGTATGTATATAGAGACTAGAAAGAAAAAGGCTATCAAATGGCTATTTTCTCCATATATATTTATGTGAAAATTGTAAACACAAAACTACACACAGACCTACCAATTTGTCAGTGTTTTATTGTATAATTTTGCAAAAAAGGTTTAATTAAATTAAAGAAAAATACAGAAGAGTAAAAATAGCATGTAATAATTTTTAAATCAAATAGAATTAATGTTGGTAGGAAAAAATTGTGTCAAAGAAAAATTTCGCTTTGATCGAGTTGATTTGTTTTTTTATTCCATCCATTTCTTCTTCTATTTTGTGTGTTGAACAACTCTCGATTGGTGAATTAAAAGTGAATTAGAGAGATTTTCTTTTGGCGATTTGGCATGATTGGATTTTTTTAAGCTGGCTGCTGTATAAGTCTTGTTGTTATAGCATCAATTATTTGCCAATTAATTGCAATTGGTAATGTAGGAATATTTTTGTGTTGGCCTGAAACACCTTGCAATTAATTTTCATCTATATACCAACAAAGACTCTTGGATAAATAGATCAGGGTTTTGCCACATATATAATTAGATCTTTGTGTGAGACAACCTTTATGCGAAATGAGAAAAAAACAACAACATATCATAATTCATGTGATGGCGCAATAATCCAGAAAAAAAGACAAACACTCAACATAACAGACCCACAAGAGTTCAAGTAGCTATGTGTATATTAATGATTTAATTGCATTCAGATTTCGCTCCATTCTTGCTCTACCTATTATAACCAACATTTTACCACCCTTTACCCGCCATGAGAGACTCCTCTTGTGTATATGAGGAGGCATTGAGAAACGCATTTAATCTTCTGTGGAAGATTGTTGACTTTTCTCATGTTATTTCACTTACATGAGACTCTACAACAAGACACCTACTTCACAAACCAGTTTATGTATGTGAGCCAATGTCAATCACCTGTGTAAAAGAAATCAGTCCAAATATCCGTACGCTCTTCACTTCACCATTATACTCTAGCATCATTCTAATAGCACATCATACATTTTGAGCATTAACAAATACACTCCTCCTCCTCCTTCTAATATATTGTTACAAGATCCATAAGATCAATGAGTTATTGTGCAATGATATTTTGAAAATATAATCAATAATACAGAAGAATATGCGAAAGATCAATTGAAAGTTGGTCAATGCTGATCTTCGAGTGATGAGAAAATATTTTATTTACAAAACAAATTTGGAGGGTGTCTTTGAGAAACACTTCATGTCCATGAAGAAGGATATTTAAAGGAGTTTACACTATTTTGTATGAAAAAATCCCAAATACGAGGAAATAATCAATTTATACAAAATCTTGTACAGAATCAAAAATTATAAAGAAATTGAGGAGATTTTCCTGTGGCATCAGATGGGAAAACCGGCAAAGATTTGCCTAAAAATGTGATCAATGACGTCACTATTTTGCTTTTTTTTCTCCTTCAACATATGAAGCATTTTAGTCTTAAAAAACTTCGATAATTTTCGGGAAGGTATTTTTATGCTTCATTTATTAAAAGAGATAAAAGTACAATGGTGACGTCATTGTTTACATTTTTTTAGTAAAATATTTGTCAGTCTTTTCTGGATGATTGTTGTGGAAAATGGGATAACCTTATTGGAAATTTCTTACTCTTTTTTTCTTCACAAATTTCCTGGAAAGATTTGGACAAGAACGTATTCTGTATATGAATTTTCATATATTTTCACTCAAAAAGAATTTTATCCGGAAAGAAAAATATTTTTTCAGAAAGAAAATTTCTTTGAAATTGCCATACTTTGCAAATTAAAAAAACTTGAAGAGTTTCTCAAATAACTACATCATTTCGATGGTCTTAACTTTTCCTCTACAATTTTTCCCTTATTCCTCGTGGAAAAAAATCTTCCATCTTGTTAATGAATTTTGTGAAAGTGTTAAAGATTCAACACATCATTCACCAATGTTACCATTTTGCATGTAAAATGGAAATAGAAAACATTCAATAACACTCTATTAGTTTTATATAAATTTGTATTTTATCAGTTTTATCTCTCGTCGAAGAGTTTCTGCTCCAATATTTATTTTTCTATTAACAGATAGGAATGATAAATTAATAAGTAAAAGATGTTGCTTCTTGTCATCAATCAATTAATTAGAAGGAACTCATTTTCTTATCTTTTTGGGACTTTGGTAAACTGCGAGTGAGCAAACTTTCCACATAAAGAAACTTGCTTTCCGACAAGCCCTAAAACAATTAGAATTTTTGAAAAGTAACAGAAATTACAAAATTTCCAATAAAACTCTGTTATGCCCTCTCTTAAAAAAAACATAACAGCTCTCAAAAAAAAATACATAAAACTATAATAGAAAATGCACATTTTAATGCCAGTAAAAATAATATCTTGTTGTTTCTTTCTTCTTACGTTTAAATAACAAAAATCGCATTACATAAGATTTAGTTTGAAATTATCAGCATCTTCTTTTCAATTCTTTTTCCCGCAACAAATGATCATTTTATTACCCTTTTTGCATTTTAAAAGAATAATATTTCTTCACTCAAATTGCCATTAGACATGATACAAAAGACACTTAAAAAATCTTCAAAACTGAGAGTTTCCGTTTGAGTAAGATGGTTTTGCATTTAAGCATTTCTTTTTGATGGTCTTAAGATTTGTGACGATGCGGTTGCATGGCATGCGTGGTAAAGATGCAAAATTATTTCTTTTCCTGCATACATTTAAATTTGTATTTTGATGGCCTTGTTTCGTGGAAAGTAAAGTAATAAAAGAGAACACGTTTAGTGGGATTTTTGCACCATCCTACACTATATATTGTCTCTGCGCAGACAGCACAGACATGTAGCAGTAGCGTGGAAAATTCTTTGCGGAGCATGTCAAAGGTTAAATGTCTGATTATGTATGCACGTTTTAACGTTTGGCGCCTCCGTGTGGAAAACGTGGTTGGAAGAAGAAAAAGTAAAATAAACACAAATTTCTCTTTGGATGGAGGTAGATTAGATATTGATGGCTCAATTAACTCAGGTGTATGATATTGGTGTTAACAAGATAAGAGATGACGATGGAAAAGAGCAGCAGACAAGAAAAACGTGCGTTTTATAGTGAAAAATTTTGAGTATTCTCATGCAATAAGACGTTGCGCGGAGGAGGTATAATATGAAAATACTTTGCGGTGTTATAAAACGATGAAATGCAAATCGGAGCACTTTTATTGTTCAATATAAACATCTCTTGTTGCTCTCTTATGTACATAATATAGATGATAATGCCCTTGAGGCATTCAAGTAGAACGCGGAGGTGAAGAAATTCCATCCATTTCTTCTTTCTCTCTCTCTCTCTCTCTCTCTCTCAATTCCATCCA
Source organism: Lutzomyia longipalpis (assembly GCF_024334085.1). NCBI lineage: Eukaryota > Metazoa > Arthropoda > Insecta > Diptera > Psychodidae > Lutzomyia > Lutzomyia longipalpis. Next base: position 13,629,127 of record NC_074708.1, on the reverse strand, counting down.
ATTTAATGCAGCACAAGAAAGTAACAATTTACTTTGGAGCGAGGTCTATGTGTCTGCAATGATTGCAATTTTACAGGGTGACTCCAATGAGATCATTACTAAAAATAGTGTTGGAGAAGATCACTCTAAAATTCAACTTTAATGAATTTAATCATCTCTCTCTGTGGTTTTTCGCAGAGCTCAAAGGAAAAGAAGAAAAAAAAACCCATCGTCAAGCTCTATGATCTTCCACCTCTTGTGGAGAGAGAGTATATTTTCTTGTCGATTTATTCTGGGGTTTTTGAAAGAAAGAAAAAAAAACGAAACATTAAACATAATTTATGATTTCAAGTGGTGGAACAATTTTCCAAAACACCTTGGCATCTCCCCGCGTGCATCCCCATTAAGTAATTTTCCTTCGTTTTATTTTCATTAAATGAAGTGCAAGATAGTGAAAAGAGCCGAAACAAATTGGCCAATAATAATTTTTCGTGGCTTTTTTTGTACCTCTTCTACACCACCACCGCAGATCTCTTTGCAATGTGTGAGAGTTCATGACATATTAACCGAAAAACCTCGAAATAATACCAAAGAAATTCCTTGCTAATTCACATTTTTGCACTTTTCTCATTCAACATATCACATCGTGCTCGCGGAGAAGAAGTTGTATTATGTACAACACGCAAATTAAAAGTGTAATTTACTTAAGTAAGAACATTGCTTTTACCACGAATACAACATATGTTTGCAAGAAATCCGCAAAAATGTGAAATCGCCCTGAAATTGCGCCCTCAAATCGCCAGAAAGATAAATAATTAAAATTTATTTTTTAAGAGAATTAAATTTTATGCAAATTTTTAACACTTTAGGGGCTGAATCCTGTTAATCATTGACGTATTTCTGCAGTGTGGTTTAAAAATTATCAGGAAATATTCCGATTTATTTCTGCAATGATTATATATTGATTGCGAAAATTTTTTAATTTTAATTTTAATTGAAAAAACCATGGGATAAAAACGTTCCATTCAAAAGGGTTAAAGGGTTAAATTTGCTTCATAAAACTGATCTAAAAAAGAAAATTTTGGTTTTAAAATATTTTTTATGATTGTAACACTGTAAAATATCATTCAGTTAACCCTTTCGGGACATGACTCTTTCCAGGATAGAATTTTTAATAATTTTTGAGACTTATTTATTTCTTTTTTTTGTAGTTTTGTATATTTTTCATACTCAACCACTTCTTGTAAAATCTTTTAAGAAATATTCTGAAGTAATCTTTTTATCGAGTGATAGAGACCCTGAATAGGCTTTAAAATAAAGCGAAACATCGCTAATTAAATATATAAACAGAATAATTTATTAATTTAAACGTTAAAGCAATAATTTTCGTACTAATCAATAAACAATAATAATTAAACTAATTAGATTATAAATTTTTCTAAATACACAAATACCAATTTTTTAAAAAAGATAAATTACAGTGATAAACTTTCAGGCTAAATCTTCTCATATGGTGGCAATTTATTTGCTTTGGGTGGAATAATTACGCAAATGAGGAATATAATTTCCTAAGTTGATGAAGCAAATAAAAAGTTTCACTTCAAATTGCAAACATAAACTAATTTAAATAATGTACACGTGATTTCACATTATGCTCATTAAATTAGTCCACGAGTAAGGTGATAAAAATCAAAGAATTCACTAAAAATTAGCAAATATTAGACTTCTTTCATGTGCAAAAGAAATTTTTTTTATGTGAATTTAATTAGTAGATTGTAGAGAAATTAATTCCCATCAAAATGGATTCAAAGAAGAATTTATAAACGAAATTATTGTTTTAAATAAAATTGAAATAATTTTCTTTTTATCTCAAATCTCTATTCCACCGCTATCGTGGAAACTGTTGGAAGCACAACAGTTAGCTTAACAAAAAAAAAATAAGAATGTTTGGAACAAAATAAAAGGAACAGAAAAACAAGAACAAAATTAGAATGTGTTGAAAATTTAATGCTTCTTCGGCACTTTTTTTTTGTTATTGTTCTTAAATTAAAGGCAGATGCGCCAATTAGATGTAAAATACATAATTTATAAAATCATTACACTGCAATATCATGATATTTTATCTCTTTATACAATTCTTTTCTTTTCTTTTTTCATTGCAGAATTACAAAGAGAAAGATGCCGGTAAGGTGGTCCTCTATACAACAAGCATGGGAATTGTACGAGAAACATATGCCAAATGTAATTGCGTTAAGCAAATTCTACGGACGCTTTTGGTTAAATTCGAGGAGCGTGATGTCTTCATGAGCACAGAATATCAGCAGGAGATTAAAGATCGAATGCAATGTGATAATATTGATGTACCACAGCTATTTGTCGACGGTCAACATATTGGGGTAATTTATGCTTTTATTTTTGTCTTATTTTTTTTTTGTAATTTGTGTTAACCCTTTCATGGCATACAAGAATATGATTTGCTAAAACTTTCAAAATCATCAAATTTTTTTTAGCTGGGAAAATTAAATTTCAAGCTAAATTCGGAATATTTACATTGTTCATTGACTTATATCAGCCAATTCATGAAATCTTTATCAAACTTAAAGCTCTTCTTGACGCAATTCCCTTCTAATCTCATTTAGATGAAAAATTATCTAAATTCTGGATGCTCAAAATAATTTTAATTTAATTTAAATTTTGTCATAAATGGTTTAATAAGACTTTATTTCATTTTTTTTGGAGTCATGAGAAAGTATTTAAAGTTTGTCTCTTCATCACCAAGACTCCAAGAAAGAGCTAAAAATCAAAGATCTAAAATCCTTAAGCAAAAAAAATGTATTAGGAAAACGCCTATTTTTGCTGCTTTTATAGCTCTTCTTGCGAAAATGATCCCTGAAGCAAAAATTCTGCGTCAATTCCGCAATTCAAACATGTTGTTTTGCAACGCTCGGGAAGGTGTCGACTTTTCACCGGCTACTGACCACGCAATTTTCTTTGCATTTTACTTTTTTTTCTGTCTCACACTGAGCTTAATGTATCGATAAATTTTTGCCTTCCGGTATTGCGTTTTTCTCCTATAAACTTTATTTGCAGAAAGAAAATTTGAAATAAAAACCGGCGAAAAGTTGTCTCATACACGGAGATTTTTCTCACTTTCATGATTTATTTCACGGATCTATGTCTGTTTGTATTTTTTTTTCTACATAATTTTCTTTAGAGAATTATTTATTTCTCTATCGATGGACGTTTGTTGAGTTGCATAAGAAATGTATAATGTGCAATAAATTCTTGGAGAAAAATAGAGAAAATGTCAGTGAACTTTGTTGCAATTTTCTCAGGGATTTTCCGTCCTTTTGATTCATTGGAATCATTTAATATCATTAAAATTTCACAGAAACGACGTTTTTTTTAGAGAATTTTCGGCACAATTTAAGCCCTTTCATTGCGACGAAATGCTGTGAGAGAGAGAAACATAAGTGATGGTAAAAGTGCAAGACAGACAGACACGATCTATTTTAATGAGATTTTTCAGCAAGATATTAAATCGAAATCCGCATGAAAAGATCTTCTATTTTTTTTTTCTTTCTTTCTTTTTTAATTTGAGTCACACAATCCCCAACTTTCTTTGGAATCTTGTCTACAACGTGCATAGCTACATTTGAATATGAATTCAAATTAATTTTGTGAATCGCGCGCGCTTCTTGTGTGAATTTCCATCATCATCATTATAGCTATCCTAGCACCCAATGTTGGTACAAACGCTCCACATTAACAATTGTTCAATGCATCTTGCGTTCATCTAACTTTGAACTGCACGATGTGTGAGCTTAATATTATTTTCTTGCAAATGCACACATACCGCCACTTAAGGAAAGGTGTGATGGTTTGTTTAAAAAAGGAAAAAGAAATGTGTGGCAGTTTTGTCGCACAAACGCGAGACGAGATTAATTGATAAATTATGCGGTGTAGGTACTAAAAAAAAAGTCGCGAGAAAGAGTTGTTGGCATAAAAGACATGAAAGTTTTATTTTCTGCAATTTTGTTGTTACTGATTTATAGAAAATCGTGATCACTTTTGCAAAAGCTTCACAGTGAATCACAAAATGGACAAGGAGCATCCTCAGTTTACAAATAATATAGGGTGTTTCACGTTAAATGCAAAATAATCATTTATTTTTGAATATTTAAATACTTTCTGAATTTATTTGGAATCTCTAAAAGTTTATTGGTCCACAGAGAAAACTCCTTATTCAAGAAACCATTCAGAACCCACTTAAGCTAAAAAATGTAAACAGTGACGTCACGATTGTGCTTTTTTGTCATTTTTTATTAGCACGAAGCATTTATGCAAATGCTTCATCGATGATTTTTGTTAAGATAATTAACTTTATTCGTACAACAAGTAATGTGAGATTCAAAGAACTGAGACTATACACCACAATATAAAGAAAGCTCATAAAATAACAAAGCAAATAAGGAGTACAAAGCATATGCTTCATGCATTGGCGATTTCTTTTATTATTTTTTAATTCTTTACAAGATCAACTCGTACCCTGATTTTTTTTTCAAATCTCTTTTAATACTTGTAAGATTTTGCTGGACACCTTGGTCAATTCTATTATGTTAAATTCTACGTCTGTAGATATTTAGGAAAGAAAATTTAGAAAAAAATATACTTTTTAAGAGAAAATTATGGTCAAAGCATGTGGTTAGAAATATTAGATTCTTTATGTTAAACTGAATATCAAATTAACTATTTCAGGACAATTCTAAAAAGTTCTTGAAATTACAATTCTTCAAAGTAAAATTGTATAACGAAAAACTATTAAAATTCTCCCGTTTGCTATGTATTAATTGGAAAATTCTAGTAGTTTTCTTTTACTTTGAAGAATTTTGTTAGGTGAATTTGATAGCATTTATTTGTTTCCAAATGTCTCAAAGAGTTAAAAAAAAATTAATCAATTTATATTATAACCATTTATGCAATGGAACCAAAATTGAAAAGTTGCATTCCCATTGACACACTCTGTATTCTTTCAATATAAACTTTTTCTTTCCATTCACCCTCTCTACTTTTGACCAAATTATTTTTTTGTTGATTTTATGTGATCGTTTTGCTGAATGTCTGCCAAAATAAAATCTCACCGGCTTTTCAATTTCATTTGTTGATTTCTAAAACCATTAAAATGTGCCGAAAATGCAAAAGATTACGATTGTAGGTTGAAATGTAAATATTTTCTTTTTAATGTCCAACCAATTTTGGGAGAAAATTTCAAATGTTCTCTCCACTTTTTAATGAAATTTCAATCAGTTTTTTTTGCATTCGTTGTTAAATTGATAAAATAAGCTAAAGCGAAAGGTATAAATCTCACGGAACATTTTATGCATGCCGAGTGGTGGTGAAGAAATTATGCTTGGTGATGTTGACACAATCTCCATGTGCAACTGGTTTCACCCATCAAATTGTATAAATAATCACATTTTATTTTCTCTGATTTTTCCAGAATGCAGATACCGTTGAACGGCTAAACGAAGAAGGTGAACTGAGGAAAATGCTTAAAGCCTATAAGGTAAAGAAATGTTCAAGAAACATGTAGATAGTATACCGCAGGTGATATGCCTTTATCTGATCGTTTTTGTTTCTTTCTATGTAAAAATCCGAAAAATCTCGTTTTTCGGGCTTCTCTCCATTAAAATTCTTCCTCTTGCCCATCAGGGAAGTAAAATGCAAATTCCACCTCTTGATGTGGGCAATAACTTACACTGCCCGCGATGCTTAAAAATGTTTTCTTTAAGTAAAAGTTTTACCATACGCACAGTTATGCTGTAGAAAACTAACAGTGAACGATTGGATTTTTATCAAAAATTCATTCACAGCGGGTTTTTTCTATGAATTACATTATTCTGTTTTATTTTCCTGGGAGCAACATAACAAAAATATTATATTTCACAATTTAAACAAATTAAAATTGTATAATTTAACACTCTATTTTTAGAGATTTCAATTGAATTAATTAGAAGTTGCGTAACGATGAATTAACATTTCCTAATGGTTTACAGTTTATCTCAATTTTTTTTTTATAAATTTGTTCTTTGAATATTTTTATTTGAATTAATTCCAAAATAATTATTTGGAGCAATTTTTTCATGTTTTTATTTATTTTTAATTTAAAACGCACGTGAAGATCATAAAAACGTAATATTTCAGTAAATGCGAGATAAACAAGAAAATGATTCAACGGACTAAGCAATAAAAGAGATTATGTTACTCAATAATTTAAAGGGTTTTTTGACCAGGTTGGGTAGTCAATGGATCCAATAATTTTGGAAACTGTTGATTCTGTCAGAAATAATTTCTTTTCATACAATTTGTATTATTTTTCGATATTTTGAAATCTAGAATTCATAAATTTATAGCTGAGACACATTTTGTGCAATAAAATAAGGAATTAGAGACATTTTCTTCTTGAAAAACTTGAGGAGATGCTTATGGACAATTTAGAATTTTATATCATGCCATCTAACATTAAATCTCTTTAATAGAAAGTAAAAAATAAATTTAAAAAAATATTTTGAGTCAATTCGAATTAACTAATTAGGAAATTTTTAATTCTTAGAATATTGCTTTAATAAATGCTTGAGATGGTATAAATTTCAGAACAAATTCTTGAAATTACAAGGATTTCTTTATCGCTAAATAGGATCCATTGATTGAAATATTTAATCTTTTGTGTGGTCTAATATCTAATATATTGGTTAGTTTGAATTTTAAATGGTTTATCCTCTTTGTTATTAAGTTTTATTCTTATAAGAAAGAAGCCGAAAAGATTTAAAGATCCTTTAAAAAGAATCGTTTCAAAAAAATTGATCTGGATAGAAGCTGATCAAAAACTTCTAATTTTATAGCATAGATTGTGTCTCAGCTACCAAGCTGTTTTTTTTTTAATTTAAAAATATAAAACAACTTATGAGTTATAAGAAAAGATAGGAAAAAGAGACCAATATATCATTATTAGCAATCAATTTGATAAAAATTCATCAATCAAAAGCTATGGAAATCGGTTTTATATCTTGGAATATTCCAAATGGAATATGGAGGAAAAATCAATATGGCGTCTAGAAAAATGTCCTAAATTGTCAATTTTCGCCGCTTAATTCAGCACTTGTGGTATAAATATAAATGCCTACGATATGTGCTGATTCTAGCGAAGATTTTCGAATTGATTTTTAATGAAAAATAAATCATCAAGAAATGAATGTTTTTCATAATATTACTAAAAATTCGTTTAATTAATTTCTGTTCTTTCTACTCTTCTTCCCACCCGCAGTGCCTCGATCCTAGCTACACGTGCAAAATGTGCGGCGGCTACAGATTACTCCCATGTCCCTCCTGCAACGGCTCCAAGAAATCCGTTCATCGGAATCACTTTACAGCTGAATTTGTGTCACTCAAATGCATGAACTGCGACTCATCCGGCCTGATTTTCTGCAATTTCTGCAAGACTACTTGACGAAATGCAACCGTTTGATCGGGTGTGCAATGATGTGTGGTGTGGATCGCGCGATCGGCGTGCAAAACCGCACACAATGTTGACGACAAAAAAAGTAAAAGTATAAATTATGGAGGGAAAGATGATGAAGAAAAAAAACCATTATGTGTAAATAGACTTAATGATTTTAGTCTCCTAAATTGTGGTTAATTAAGTAGAAATACAGTAGGATGAAAGCAAAAAAAAAGATGCATTAGTTGTGTCTCTGGTTCACTGAATTATTTTATTAACGAGAGAAAGAGAGAGAGAGATGTAATTTAAATGCAGCTTAATAAAATTCAGCAAGATTACATTTTATCCAAAAAAAAAATTGCGCATTTTTATTTATTTTTCTCTTTTACCTATTACCTCACAAATGCCGCATTTAACGGATGTTGGACGCAATTTATTACTTACAATTTTTTTAAAATTTCTCACATCGGTTGATCTTTAATAAATTCCTCTTTTTTTTTTCACTTCAACGAGACGCTGAATGATCATTTTTCATTTATTTTTTGTTTCTTGCACTTGTATTTCTCTAAATAAGATCATTAAACCGCCGCAACTGATAAGGGTCAAGCCGAGCTTCCGTTTTAGGCTTACATAAGTCGGACAACGCATAGAGAAGGAAATTTTGTAGTTTTAATTTTCCCACGAAATGTTGCTTTTTTAATTACAACATAAAACGCATAAAACACCGTAAGATTGGTAAGTAGGTGGATTTTGTCAGTAAATAAATAAAACATTTCTTGAGACATTCAATTGCAGCAAAATGTCCTCGAGGTACAAAATATTTTATCGTTGATTTCAGAATTCCAGTTTAGGAGCAAAGACATTCCAAATGTTCTTAAAATAATTCTAAAATTTTGATTATTCTCAAAATATTTCGAATATTTCAGGCTTTTTGGCTTTGCTTCCTTCACACTTTTACCCCTTGATCAGAGTTACGAGGTCATCTTATTCGATCTCTTGCACGTGGATACTTAATCCGCCGATTAATTCAAAGCTCTTAATTATTATTCGAAGAAAAAATAAATAAAAGTAGGGATAATCGAGCAAGAAATCTTTCTTTAGCAGAAAAAAATTACTTTCTTCGTGAAAGACCATTAGAGACAGCTTTAGCCAAGCTCATGGTGTGTGCGTGGCTCAAACGATATAATTTTTAAAGTTATTTCCACACTTTTTGAGAAAATCTCCGCGATAATTTTCCACCTGAGTAGCGATTAAATGTAATATGAAATTTATTTATTTTTACTGCCGCTTCCAATTATGTTCTCAAATGGATTTCCTCGGCATTTTAGACATGAAAGTGAAGAATTATCGATTTGGTATATAAAATATGCCACAAATATGGAATTTATAGGGAAGACTGGAGTGAATTTAGCCCATTTTTTTGGGTTATTTTGCCGAAAAAAAATTAAGATTTGCGATTTTTTGGAAAATATTAACTCTTTCACGTCCGCATGAACCATAGATACGTTAACCCTTGGAGGATTTTGCTGGCCAAAGTGGCCAATTCGACATTTTTTAAATTTTCACAGAAAAATATCTCTTGAAAATATCGTGCTAATTTCTACATCTGCGTATAGGAAAGTTTCATTACTTCAAGATCGTCGAAAGAAAACTTGGAAAAATATTTTCTTTTGAGAGAAAATGAAGGTCCGAATTTTGTGGTTAGAAACTTCGATCCTCCAAGTGTTAAATATGTGATCTTCGTATCGCAATATTTATTCATTTTATTAATTTTTTGGAGTCAAAAAGTCTTTTTTGGTCTCTTCAGTGTAATCTTAACGTATTTACAACTAGGAAAAAAAAATAAGTGAATTTAAATTCGAGAAAATAAAATGTTTCAAATTTGGGTCACGAATTTTTCAGACACAAAGGTGTTAAGCTTCGATTTTTAACCCTTTTAAGTCCGTCCATTGGGTCGCTGACACAAGGAGTCAATTTTGAATTTTTTTTATTTTGTATAGTTAATTTTTAAATATTGAGTCCAAATTACTACAAGACTATGTCTTTACAATCCCTGATCATTGTATGACCGCAAAAGGATATCCCCAAGGACTCACCGGATCAGGAAGGACGAAAAACCGAAAATTTTTGAGTTGGGATTTTTTGTAAAAAAAGAAAAGTGGAAAAACGTCAAAAAATTGTAAACAAAAGTCACATTTCTCCACTTTTCTCAGCCCCAGAATGGAAATTCAAAATTCTGGTACATCAAAATCTGCATTGGTATTTCCTCTTCCATTTGCTTTTTACCCAATCAAAATCCATCCAGTAGATCCTGAGAAAAACCTACCTTTGTGTTTTACGACAGTTCTATGGAAAAGTCGAAAAATCTCAAGATGGCGTCACACCTAAGATGGAGGAAAGAGATTTTCTTACACTTCAATAATAATAAGTCTTCAAATGTGACCAAAACTTGAAAACCAAGTTTAAGAAAAACTCAAAAAAAAAATGAAAATATTTAATTAGATCAGCTCTCAAAAGAGACCCCCCTTAATTTTAAATGATTATCTTTTTAGATCTCGTTGAATTTTAAACCTTGGCCAAAATATCAAGACTTTAATTTTATAGCACGATTTGTGTCTTGACTATGTGGTTCGAAGAAAGATTTATCCATAAAAAATATAATTCATCAAGTGGAAGATATTTTTGGGATTCATTTATAAGAAAAAATGTTCAAAAAATAAATAGAAAGAGAATAAAAATAATTTTCTTTTACCTTTGTTTTATTAAATTCCCCTCCCACATCCGGCTCAGGCTGTAATGGTGGCCCTCCCGATTGTTTTGGGCATTTTTTTATTCGTCGAATCCTCGAGTTCTTTGGGTTTGTAATAGTGTGGAGCCACCTCAAGGAGCCACTTGCTCTCAATCTCCGTTACCTGGCGCATGTACTCCTTTGTCGTGAAGACAAGCTCATGGTACAGCACCCACCGTGGAAGATCCTCGAAAAGAGCTGAATTCGGATGAATCATAACAGTTTGGTTGTGTTTGATTGTCTTGTAGTTCCCACCCTTCGACAGGCGGGCAATGTGATAGAAGTAGCCCGCTGTGATGGCTTTGCGGATGTTAATTGTTTCCGGAAGTCCGGAAACCATTTCAATCTCCACGCGCTGCATCAGCCCCGCCAGCTGCTCTCGTACATCCCGTGCACGCTTCATTGAGCGATACTGAATGAAATTCTCATAGCACCATTGCGTACTGAAGTCCGTGTCTGCCCATTGATTGTACACCTGGAGGAGACTCAGGTGATCCCCATGGAGATGATTGAAGTTCTTTCTGGCGGTATCGGCGTGAATTATCTTATCCTTGGGCCTGTAGAAGATTGCACTGTTGACCGAAAGCATGGCAGCAATGGTGACCACCTCCTCGGAGCACTTGTACTTCTCACTGGCCAGCAGCATCTTCGCCATCATGGGATCCACGGGAAATTCTGCCATTCTTCTCCCCAGCTTTGTCAGCTCTCCGTGATGGTTCAGCGCCCCCAGGGCGTAAAGTTGCTCCAGTGCCAGCACCAGAGTCTCATGGGGCGGTGGATCCAGGAAGTCAAAGTGCAGCAGATCATTTATTCCCAGAGCTTTGAGCGTTAGCACGGCATTGCCCAGATTAATTCGCTGAATCTCCGGAACTGTATTGTCTTCCAATTCATGCTTATACGCCCACGCTGTGTACAATCGGAAGCATTTTCCCGGAGCTGTTCTCCCAGCTCTTCCTGCTCTCTGATTTGCAGAAGCTTTTGAGATTGGTACCACCATCAATGTTTCCATTCCTGCAAAATTTTTGAAAGAAAAAGAATTAGAATTTGAATGAAAAAATCTTTCCGGGAGCTTCCTTACCTGTCCGGGAGTTGAAATTATTCTGCTTAGCAAATCCAGGATCAATGACATAGATGATGTTATCAATTGTGAGGGAAGTTTCAGCAATATTTGTGGCCAGAACGACTTTCCGGGCATTGGGAGGTGTTGGTTCGAAGATTTTGGCTTGCATATCGCTCGGGAGATTTGCATAAACAGGGAGGATGATGAGTTCCTTTAGCTTCGACCCGAGACGCTTTACACGATCCGTGAGCATCTCATTGCACGTCTCAATCTCCTCTTGTCCCGTCAGGAAGACGAGAATGTCTCCCAGAGGCTGCGTGGCGTGAATTTGGAGGACTGAAACGACACAGGCATCGATGTAATCCGCTTCGGGGGCTTTTGTGTAGTAAATATCCACCGGAAAGCGTCGTCCGGGAATCCGGAAGATGGGAGCATCGTCGAAGAAGGCGGAAAACTTCTCAGCATCGAGTGTGGCACTCGAAATGAGGAGCTTCAGCTCTGGGCGGAAGCGTGAAATGTCCTTCACAAGACCGAAAAGGATGTCCGTGTGGAGTGTGCGTTCGTGAGCTTCGTCAATGATCATGACACTGTAGGAGGCAAGATCGGGTTCTGAAAGGAATTCCCGGTGCAGCGTCCCATCTGTCATGTACTTGATCACAGTTCTTTCGGATGTGCAATCCTCGAAGCGAATGCTGTAGCCCACTTCATTGCCCAGCTTCACGTTCATCTCCTGCGCCACACGAGCTGCCACACTCATGGCAGCTACACGCCGTGGCTGGGTACAGCCAATCTTCTGCCCATCCTTCGTGTAGCCCGCCTCGTGGAGGTACTGTGGGATCTGTGTGGTCTTCCCCGAGCCCGTTTCACCCTCAATAATTAGAACCTGATGTGCTCCAATGGCAGCAATGAGATCTTCCCGAAAGGGATAGACAGGAAGGGATTTCTTCGTCTCCTCAATGTCCATCTTCCGTCGCTGTGCCTCAGTGAGCTCTGCTCGTTTCTCCTTGTCCTTCCCTTTGGTTCCCTCGAGCGTCAGTGCTTGGATGAACTCAATCTGATCATCCAGCAGCAGATCATACTCCTCCTGCCGCGATGAACTCGCATCCTTGGAACCAAATTTGAAGACAGCCGACGCCAATTGTTCAGCTTCCCACTTCTTCTGCTCCGAATTGGGCATCTTCTCACGCTCATCCACCTCCACGTACTCACTCTTATCCCCCTTCTTCACATCCTGTGGCATGTGGTAGCGCTGGATACGTTCCAGCTCACGCGCTTTCTCGTGCTCTTTTGCAATCTGCAGGATTTCCTTCTTGTACGCCCGCTCATGTTTCTCACGCTGCGTCAGGACGCTGTCTTCAAAGAGGTACTCATCATCAATGATGTCCGCCTCTAGCTCAGCCACTTTGTCCTCTTTTCGCTTCTCCAAGTACTTCCGCCGGGATGCCACACGCAGCTGTGGCAGCATTTTATCCCGATCCTCCACTTCCATCTTCAGCCGCTTGGCTGCTTCCTCGTAGGCACGCTTCGAGGATGTCTCCAGCACACGACGTGTCTTATCCTCATCTTTCTTCTTCAGTCTATCAGCAAATTCATCGCGTTCCTTGATATCCTTTCTTCGTTCCTCTTCAGCACTATCCACACTCTCTGAACTTGAGCTGTCGTGGCGTCTTCTTCGTGAACTCATCCTGGACACCCTTAAAAACTACTTCTTGGTCTGGTCAGTAAAGTAAAACCACTAGAATCAATCCTTGTTTACGTTTACGAAGAAACTCCTGAACATTAAACCACCCTGAAGTTTTTAGTTTCGACATTAAACCAGCAAGGGGACGTCGACTAAATTAGCCAATGTCGTTCATGTCGTCATGTTCAAAAATTGTTTTTCTCTTTTTTTTTGTAAAAATTGATAAAAGTAATAAAAAATATGTAAAATAAATAAAAAAAGAAACGCTTTAAATCCTTTGAATGATCGTTTTGGACTAATGGGACTAATTATTTAAAAGAAAAATTTGCCAACTCTACATGTTATAACTTCAGGATGGTATAACTTGTCTAACTTTGACCTTTTGGCGCCCTTTGTAACGATCTTTTTTACAAATAAATTTTTAACGATAAATACCTTTTTATTATATTTTTATTAGTTAGATGTAAATTAATGTAATTAATTAGCATACATTGTACCTGTGTACTGTTCAAAGTTACAAAAGTCCACAAGTTTTTATATTATTCTGATTTCAATAAAGTTTTTTATTCAATGAAATAAATATAAAAGTTCACAGGAAGAAGGCAAGGATGTCTGATCAGTAGATTTCTCAAGCTGATACCCGAATTCTCCTGCTAATATCCACAAATTCCTCTTGGAGCTTAAACTTTTGAATTTTCCCCGAGAGAGTTTTAGGGAATTCCGTGACAATTTCAATATATCGTGGGATCTTGAAGTAGGTGATCTTCCCTTTGCAGAAATCCCGAATATCCTGCGGTGAGAAGGATTCACAGTCACTGCGGAGACGCACAAAGGCACACATTTCCTCCCCAAGACGCTCATCTGGGACACCAACGATGTAGGCTTCGGCAATTTGTGGGCAAGTGGCCAGGAAGTTCTCAATCTCTTTGGGGAAGATATTCTCTCCGCCACGAATGATCATCTCCTTCAGGCGCCCAACAACCTTCCCATACCCATCGGACTGCAGGATGAACTGATCTCCCGTCCTGAGCCATCCGTCCCTTCCCAACGTTTCGCGAGTCTTCTCCTCATCGCCCCAGTAGCCCAACATGGTGAAGTATCCGCGCACACAGAGCTCCCCGGGAGTGCCGAAGGGTACGAGATTCCCCTGAGCATCAACAACTTTGGCTTCAATGTGATCCTGAATGTGCCCAACTCCATCAAAGGCTCTCTCATCTGGATCTTCAGGTAAGCTTAGGAAACTAACTCCTGTATTTTCAGTCATCCCGAGAAAAGTCTAAACATTCGCAGGATTAAAGGAAATGAATTAGAAAAAATATATTATATGTACCTAGATTTAGTTTTAAGGAGTTTGGTTTTACCTTAATCTTCTTAATTCCCAAGCCTTCCTTCATTTCTTTAATGAGTTGTGGAGTACACGGCGCTCCTCCAGTTATGGCAATTTCCGCATTGAGTTTAAGATTCATCTCCCGCTGCTTATTGATCAAATCCACGTACATTGTAGGCGTTCCGTAGATCACTGAACACTCCTCATCTCGGATTACTGAGAAATTCTTTTGGGCATTGTAGTGAATTGATGGGACAACAAGAGTTAAATTATTGCACATTGTGTTCATGATACCCATCATTAATCCATAAGCATGGAAAAATGGGACAAGGATGCAGGCTTTTCTCCTCTCCATTCCCAATTTCCTGTACGCTAAAGCATTATTAATGAAAGCTAAATGCTTTAAAATTGTAGCTTTTGGCATCCCAGTGGTGCCCGAAGTGAATTGAATGTTGCATCCACTATCGGGGCTGATATCTTTCTGCTGATCCTCAATTGAGCTTATCTGTGAAGGTGTTGGGAGGGACCCCACGTCGCTTAATCGGAACGTTCCTCTGCAAATAAAATAAATAAATTATTATCACGAGAGATGAGATTACAAATGAAAGTCAAGAGGCAACACTGATAAGGTGAGAGCGAGAGAGAGAAGATGATTAAATAATAAAATCTTACGGAAAGTATCGTTCAGAGTTGATAATGATGGTCGTGAGATGAGGTAAGATCTTGCTGTGAATCCTTCCAGGATCACTTGAGCTGAGTTCTGGGACAATTTTCACGAGTTTCTCATAGTAGTCCGTCTGGCGGAAGCTCTCAGACGCAACGAGGGCTTTAATGCCGACCTTCTGGATGCAGAACTGCATCTCTGGTGCCTCATAGGCTGGATTGAGAGCCACAAGGATGAGTCCTGCTCTCGCAGCGGCAAACATAACAACAGGCCAGATGGCTACATTGGGAGCCCAAATTCCCACACGATCCCCCCGTGTTAATCCGAGACACTGAAACCCGGCAGCAAGACGATCAGCTTCACTCCTCAACTGCTCATACGTGAACTTTGTGCGCTCCTCAATGCACACAACGGCTTCACGGTCACCGAATTCATTAGCAGCTCGCGTCAACTGCTGACCTATTGTCCTGTAAACCAGTGGTTGCTTCCCGATGTTGTGGATGTAGCTCAAACCACTCGATTGTGCGTAATTTCTTCGATTTATCTTAATTAATCCACTAACAAAAAAATTCTGAGAGTTTAAGAAAATTCTTGCGGAACTGCTCACGATCTTCATTTTCTAATCTTAACTTGATACTCGATTGAACGTTTGAACTTCTATGAAAATTTCTATATCAAATCTAATGATTTTATACTGTATCTAACTAAAACCATTAATTTTTTTCTAATAAAAATTTATTTGTCGAGATTTTATTTGCAGCTACTGCCTGCGTTGATACCACTGCTTCCAGGTCAAATTTCATTGAATTAGTAGATTTTAATTCATATCGTCATTGTTATTGCGTAGTTGATGCTATACGTCACAAAATAAGATCTTTAAACCTTGTTTCTTTCCAACATTTTTTTTATTAAAATTAGCCATTATAGTTTTATATTCATGATATCACGATCTTAATAAAATGAGTCATGCAAAACAAACACAAAAATGGAAATCTACAAGGTCACAAAAGCCGTTATGCTGCAGCTTTTAAAAATACAAAATGGCGCTCAATTTAAAATTGGCGTCCTTCGCATTATGATCTTTGTTTTATTAATTAAGGATCCCATAACAGCCATCTTTAGTAAGTTTCAAGAGGAGTTTCGTTAAGAAAAAAGCGTGCGAGATAAACTAAGGTAATTAGAATACAATAAAAAATAATTCCAAACTGATAAAAAGATGCCATAAAGAAAACCTTAAGACGTGTCTGACAGTGATAACAGATTTTATTGTCCCTCCTAAAAAATTTAACACGAAACCAGGTGAAATCATAACTGTGTGGAGATACTCTCTGAGGTGGTCAATACAAAGAAAATTTTCTCTTCTTTTTTTCCATAAAATACTACAAAAATTCTTCAAGTGTGGTCCTAAAACAGAGTGTACGTGATAAAAGATAGAAAAAAAAACTGTGAGTGAGAAAAATATCATTGTAGAAGAAAAATACTTTTAAATGAATGGAATTATGGATTGTACATACAACGTACAACTAGCACAAGAGACCCAAAAGACAGAGAAACGAATAGATAATGATAAAATGAAATAAGTCGTCATACGGGGAGTATGGGGAGTATTAAAGCAAATATATGGTGATATTATTTGAAAGTGAATTAGTCTCTACTTGCCATTGAGCCAGAATGGAGGTCGTGAAGCGTTCTCTGAGAATTCTAACGTGTACCCAAAAAATCCCCAAAAGTGGATTAATTAAGATAAATCGAAGAAATTACGCGCAATCGAGTGGTTTGAGCTACATCCACAACATCGGGAAGCAACCACTGGTATACAGGACAATAGGTCAGCAGTTGACGCGAGCTGCTAATGAATTCGGTGACCGTGAAGCCGTTGTGTGCATTGAGGAGCACACAAAGTTCACGTATGATCAGTTGAGGAGTGAAGCTGATCGTCTTGCCGCAGTACTCTGCGTTGATACCACTGCTT